>NW_028301564.1:29940000-30240000 GCF_042242905.1 Orbicella faveolata | reverse complement strand
GCCACAGAAATCTTGTTCATCATCGGTTTCACTATAGCCCACTACCTTTCCAAAGCTATTGTTGTGTGAGTCACGACGGACACGCACAAAAACATCTTGCAGAGGAGACAGGAACCTGCACATGAAGTCCCCGAAGGGCCAGTGCCGAGTGGTAGTAAATTTCCAAACTTCGCAGGGGAGCAGCTATAACAGCGACTGCCAGGTCCGCGATTGCGATATTCATTATCAGTAAATTGCAAGGAGTTCACATTTATTTCCAGCGGATAATTGTTGCAATAATAATAGAGTTTCCTGTAAATCCACAGAGAAATATGAAACTGTACAAAGTTGTTGCAATGATAAAGAATGGATTTTTAACGGGTCACATGTCCTGAGAGCTCAACAGACGACGATTCAGACAATTTCTTTTCCACACTGCAATGTTTTTGCGAATCACATTTGTCGGGTCTTCACTGAACAGGTACGCCACATCAAGTGAATGACTAGATATTAATCTCATTGAGAACTGTTCTCAATGATTGACCCTCGTCATTGGTGCCAGTGGATTTGTGAAGTGCAAATTAATTTTCACGCAAAAATGATTCTGTTTAATTATTCACCACCATAGTGTGGGGAAAGCAAACTCAATTGCAAGGAAATGAACTAATAGAAGTCAGCAAGAGGATATATGACGATGATCCAAAAATAACTTCAGTCAGGAGAGAACATAAAAAAAGGGATGAAAACTGCTGCACAGTTAAAGAAGTCGGGGGAAAAATGAAAGCAGCAAAATTTAACGAATTCATGGGTTGCGACTCTCGGGCGTGAAAATAATTGTTAAGCAAAGACGGACGAGAAGTGATAACGCCGAGACCATAGGACGCACTGGGAATACGATATATTTGCAGTGGAGCTCTTCCGAACAAACAATTTTACTCTGACATTTAATTTTACATTTCGGTAATGATGCGACACTATTTTTCGAATAACGCACCTCCAGTTGAGTGAATATTGCAGCAAATTCACAAGCGCCAAGCCGCGAAGAGCATAAATTACAAGAGCTATATATTACAAGAGCTGTTATGATTTTGAGCTCGATATCGTTCACATTGAAAGAAAAATGTTTGGTTTCGATTAGTTGCATGAAACAATCATTCACTGTCAGTTCTGTTTATCACAGACCGGTTGATAAAAAGCTTCACTTGGAAAAAAAAAAAAAGCACGACAGTGGAGAAAGCTTTGAAAGCTTCACTGCATGATTTGGCGCCAAATTGATCCGTTTTAAAAATTTTGTTTGCGTTAAACCGTTGCGTTGCTGCTCCCGTACCAATAAACCCATGATAAATCAGTTTCTTCACTTGTGTCCTTGGCTTCTCGTGTGCTCAACAAATATTTCTTGCCACTAGCTATGCTTGTCAACTCAGTTGGGCCATTTTCTAGTAAAACATTATGAAAAACAGCTTTGCTGCCTAGCTAAATTTTATCATTTGGCTGTGTTACGTTGGAATCCAACCTCGTATTCCGCTCTCGTTAGGACACACACAACTCTGGAAGATCTTTAATAGAACGAGTAAAATTTGGAAAACATTCATTGGCGTGATGATGATGCCTGTCAGCTTCCACCACCGTCTTATCACAGGGAGTAAATTAAAGAATGAAAGAATGTGATTGAATAGTTTACCTTTGCCTCAAGTTGTCATCTCTTTCGCGAACTCAATTCTTGACTTCCACTTTGGACCCTATCATGATTTTGCGAATTTCCGACCCGTCCTGCACTTTTAGGGACAGCCGCTGAAAAACCATACCGCCCTTTCATAGCGCCAAACCGCTGACAGATACAATGTTTTACGATTGATTCTCTAGCTCGGTTCTCTCTCGGCCAACTGGCAAAGCGTTAGACGAATAAACGGTAAACTCTCTACCGGAGAAGTTGTTTTGTAAGATCGGAATTGAAATCATCCTTGACAAAGGTGAGTCAGTGGTATTTTATGTTAAAATCATGTTTATTTGGTTGCACATATGTTAAGGGCGCATGCAAAGAATTCATTTCAAGTGTATCGACTGCCTGTTTTGTTTCGGTCGAATGCCCCAGTGGAAATCGAAATAACGCTAATCATATCTGTAATTAAAAACACATTGTGACAATAACTCAACTTTTTGTTTCTTCAGTAATCAAGAACAATTTAATCAAGTTTAACAACATTATCCTGATTGTACCTGTTTGAGTTTTTCATGAGAAATGATATAGACAAATGAATGTCCAGATTTTCAATGACAGGTATTTAGAAAACTTTGAGTTTAAAGTCAGTTGTTTGGTTCTTCTTCTAACAAGTTTTTGTTAGCTACATCAAAGCAGACTTTTGCGCTGTCGAGGGTCTAATCAGGGGCTTCTGTTATTTCACTTGCTTGTGCTCAATGTTCCTTTCTCTGATCGTAGAAAGGAACAGGTGCATAAAACATTATTTTAATATATATATGGAAATAAGCATTGGCCAAGCTTTCAAAAATGTTATTGTTAATGTTTATTGGATTGTTACCAAAATATCTAAAATGGATTTTTATCTTTTTTTTTTACAACCAAAAAGAAAGTTCTTCAAAAGCGTTGTAAGTGTTCGTTTCCGTTGCAAAATTTGATTTTTAGTGACTTGCTACGATTCCATATTATAAAATAACTGAGCTACTACACGCGCTCTCATTGGTCGATAGGTGTGTTTGGATGAGAGTATGTAAATACGGTTTTGACGTTTTAGATTCGCGCGTCTTTTTGAGAATTATTTTATAAAAGCAATAGAGCACTTTTTCCGTGTTTACATAGCCTCATCTAAACACTCGAGGGGCTGCGAGAATTCTCGAAAGTTATGCAAACTCTAGACTACGTCTCGGATTTGCATAACTGTCTCGAATATTCTCCCAACCCTCCTCGTGCTTAGACGAGGCTATGTAAACACGGAAAAAGTGTTTTATTGCTTAAATTTATCATACTTGTTCGTTTAAAGGATGTTGGATGACTATTTCATGTGATATTTTGCACTTTCATAAAAATCTGCGTCATTGCAATAAAAATTTATAATTCACATAGGCAAAACCTGACCCACTCACTCACTTTTGAAATCGCAATAAAATATCCAGATCTTATTAATACACAGTGTTGCTCGAAGAATTTATGAACATTGCACATCAAACTATAAAATAAACAAACAGAACCACTCTAAAAAACACAAGGAAAAAAAAAACAGAAACAAACAAAAAACAACATCGCCCGAGCTTGTAACGCGATTTGTTACCTCTAGTTAAACATCTAAAACTTATTGATTTGTAGCAACATTCACTGAATCGCGTGACAAATTAAAGGAGACGGATTAACTGAGCAAATTACCTAAGCTTAACATTTTTGATCTTGATGGTTAGTACGTTTTTCGCAAGATCAAAATGGAGTAAAAAGTCTCGACAAAGTCTGTGTCCGAACCTAGTGGCCTATCAGATCGGTACAGCTGTCTTAATTTCCCAATAGCGTAACACAGGGACCACACCCGGGGTACCCCTAATATGGGCCATAAGAAGGTATGTGCGGCCCCAAAGGGTATGGTTTTTCAGCCGTTTAGGTCATAGATAGGGTATTGATTTTGGCCATTTCGGTAAAAAATAGGGTATGGATTTTGCCTTGTGGTCTTGATATGGGTATGCGTTTAAAAAGAAGCTACTTTTTCATCATTATCGAAAAGACCATCAAAAAAGCCCTTCACAAATTATGTTTAACATTGGTCTGATCTAGGGAACTAATTATAAAGCAGGTCTGAATTGAAACAGGGTATTGATTTAAGGGTCAGGTAATAAATAGGGTATCGAATTTTTGGTCAAGTCATCATAAATAGGGTAGGGAAAATCGCAGCTTTTGGTCGTAAATAGGGTAAGGGTTTTGGGAAGCGGGCCGCACACCCCCATCTAATTTTTCTGGGAGTACCCCCTGGGGGACCACAGCCTGGGCTGGAACCCGGACCGTGCTAGATCCGGAGTCTAGCGTACAGTCAAGGTACTTACCTTGATCTTCTCTTGGCCACACTGTCTCCCACAAGTTTAAATAATTGTATTCTCATTGTCATTATTTATCTATGCGATGGTCACGAATGGCTGTGCACTCCCACAGAAATAGGGTGTCTCGTGACGACCACGAAAATGAAGAGTATGTGGGCTATTTTAATGGTTTTTACATGAAGAAATTGACATTTTCAACATGGCGAACGATTGACGTGGCTCAAAGAGCAAAATATATTTCGAACTACCGCGTTTTACAGCTTTAAGAATATATACAGTTTGTATACGTTTACTTATACGTGATGTCTTGTCTTACTCTTCTCGTTATTCCAACACATTTCTAGCCTTAGCGAGTCAAATTTCCCGGAATCATACGGACTGCTTAGCACGTCTTTAGAACCTTTCCTGAGTCAACGACATTTTCCCACGTACAATTATCACGTCACATGTTTCAATTGAAACTTGAAACTCGATCATGTTTCACTCAAACTCTGAGAACTTTAATGTACCAGATCACCTTTCCTGAGAACCTTTCCTGAGTCAACGACATTTTCCCACTTACTATTATCACGTCACATGTTTCAATTGAAACTTGAAACTCGATCATGTTTCACTCAAACTCTGAGAACTTTAATGTACCAGATCACCTTTCCTGAGTCAAGATCACCTTTCCTGAGAACCTTTCCTGAGTCAACGACATTTTCCCACGTACTATTATCACGTCACATGTTTCAATTGAAACTTTAAACTCGATCATTTTTCACTCAAACTCTGAGAACTTTAATGTACCAGATCACAGATTGCTTTTAATTTGCCAATCAAATTGAAGTGATCTTACATTTTAACAAAATGGATATCATAAGCGTTATTGACGAAATAATTTTGGCTCTGTGAGAAGATATCAGTTTATCTCAGTTGACCACCTTACTAACCCTTTTATTTTTGCATGGGCTGCTTTCTTTTCATGTCCGAGCCTGAGTGTGTGGGGGTTGGGAAAGCGGAAGTCTCCCCTGAACCCTCTGTGTCCCTAAAAGTGTCCACTCAATAGTAATCAAGACGGGCAGTCAACTCGTTTACCTTATTGACAGTAGTTTACAGTAAAATACCCTTTGAAAACATGGCTCCCATAAAAACGTCAGGTTGGGTAATTGGAAATTGGCATAACAAATTGGAGGCGCCACACATCTCTCAGAAGGCTTAACAGAACAATGAACAAACAACAGAAAGAACGAGGAGGACTTTTAAGGACCCTTAAAACAATAGAGGTGCGTGAAACAGGGAACCAATGAAATTACAGGTTCTGAAGACACGCGTGGCCTCGGCCAAAAACCTCCCTGAGAAATTTCAGAAAAAGCCGCAAAGTTTGGTTTCTGCAGCTTAAATCCTATTTAAGTAAGGTAAGTTTGAAATCATCGCGGGCACTTTTTCAGGCTAAGTAGAATTTATGTTCCTTTTCCAAAAGGTTAATATTTCACCGCGAACGTAAGGTGGCAAACTAACGTGACAGTTTCCTTTTGAGTTAGTACGAGAAACTGCTTGTTCCCAATCACAGTATAAACTCAAATTTGTGATACATTTCCGTGAAAGCAAAATCTCACCGTCATCGAATAAACTGTAAATTTTAAGCCATTTCTATTGCTTTTCGGTAAATCGAACTCCAAACTATCTGTTATAATATTTTCCTGGTTCCACGGTTCAGTTTATTTTCAATAGTAAACATTAAGAACGAGTATTTGCAGAGTCTGAGTATTAAAAAACAACATCGTTGGCTTTTAGCAAAGCATGAATATACAGGGAAACAGGACCAATATACGTCTTTATAACGTATGCAAAGTAACTTGAAAAAACACCGAAAGATAGGATCAAAATTACAGGAACAAAACACGCATGTCGCTTCTCGGCTAATCTTCAGCCTGCTGTCCAAAATTTAATTTACGTTAGATATGAATGAATAAGTTTAAAGAGACCGCTTACTTTAATTTTTCTTTTCTTTTTGGTGTAGAGTACTGAGAATTTAATTTTTTTTCCTGAAACTTCCGTCAGGTCCAACATCAACGGGAACATATGCCAAACAGACTGCCAATCACACGAAGATACCAGAACAATTTTGAATTATATATAACACACAGGCTGAACATAATAAACGCAATTAGTCACAGTCGGCTCAATTCTGTCAATATGCTCCCCTTTTTTGGTTATAATTGTTTAAAGAAAAGCCCTTTAATTCCACGTTGTTTACAGTGTCTACAACGGGGGCGGACACGTTCAACATTTCAGATAACAAAGAAATAAAGACCTCGTTCCAATTCTCAGCCAATTTTCCCGCGTCGTACACGTGGTGAAATTACTTGGAGGATCGTAATGGATCAAAATTGCTTTCATCCATCTTGAATTTTCTGCACTGAAGCTTCCTTTCAGTGAATACGCAAAACAAAATTTCATTACTTCTGTTGTCATGACATGGAAAGGCGTGTTATTAAACTAAACTAAATTGATTTGAAGGCGGGAAGTGCGACAAACGAGCAAACAATAACATGTATTGCCTAAAGCTTATCTTCCTCAGCAGCCGGGGTTGATGAAAGGAAATCAAACGTTTTAAGAATGTCACAAATACGAGGCGAGAAAGAGACACATTGGACGTTTTGAAAAGTGTTTCACTTAGAACTGAGAAGAAAATTTTTAGTAGAAAAATATAATCTCATTTATCTATAATCATATACAATGAGAATGGTAGCTCATTTCCTTTCGGAACATCCTAATATTTAACTAAGAAGTACAATTTATTTTTAACCTTTTTCGGCAGGTATTCGTGGGATTTGAAGATTAAATCTACTAATTTATCAATAGACAGGATCTTTGGTTACAGCTACGTTCTATAGCATCAAAACAAAGGCACATAAATTGAGCAATTGCTTAGGATTGCTTTAGTATGAAATGTCAAGCCACACCTCCAGCCTGAATGAATATCTCAAACAAACAAAGTTTGCATGATGTTTTCTTTTGATACAATATTGGACCGAAAAGGACGGTTTTACTTGATTTTAAAATTTCAGACTGATAAATGGCGGAAGCAGTCATTCATAATTTAGGGAGCGCGTACGTGTTAAAGAAATAATAAAACTGTCAGAATTGTGGGAGAAATTTAGTTGCGGTAAGCCACTTCAATTCTGTTGTTTCTTTATTGGCAGGCATTCCACATTAAACGAGATTGCTTTATTCTGACGAAGCAGGTGGTTACACACAGCTGTAAATGCAAAACGTGCCTCTTTGTTATACTAGGAACTGATGTTATGTTAAACTTTGCACAGTTGCGGAAAAAGACACTGGAAACCCACTGAAAATGCCGGAGCAAAACTTCAGCGAGATGAAAAACGGATCCTTGACAAACATGAGATCTTCCTACGCTCTGCTAGCACCTCCATTATTTAGTTTGATCATTGTAGTTGGATTTGTCGGAAACGCGCTGCTTATTTACACTGTGCTTCGCTGGAAAGATATGAGAACCCCATGCAACTATCTCATCGCCAACAATGCAGTGGCAGATCTTTGTGTGGTGCTTTTGGCAGCTCCCTTGAGGATCGTGGAAATTTACTACGGATGGCCGCTGGGCAAATTCATTTGCCGTCTTCTTGCACCAACACAGGATGTTTTTGTTGTGGTGTCTGTTCTAACTTACACGATAATCGCCTGGGAAAGACACAGGGCCGTTATCACACCTTTTAAAGCCAAACTAACTTTAAAGAGCGTAACTATCTCTGCTATATTTATGTGGGTAGTTGCCTATCTTGGCACCGGTTTGCCCATTGCCTTATCTCTAGACGTGATAACGATTCAAGGAAAGTCTCTATGCTTAGCGTCCTTTGGATCGGACATTTCCCGGCAGATCTACGAATCTTACCTGGTAGCGTTTTTTATAGCACTACCCCTTTTTCTGCAAACGTTTTGCTATTCTAGACTCCTTCACCACTTAAGGCGGAAGAACTCCTTCCAGAGGTCGTTTAGAGACTCTACCAGGTCAGACAACCGGGGCAGAAAGAACAAAAGAAGACGACTGATTCGGGTGACAATAATTCTCATCATCTTTTTCCAAGTTTGTTACATTCCAAGAGGAGTTATCATGTTACTTTACGAGTTCGCGCGTGGCGTAACGACAAATGTGTATTTTAAATATACCAACCTCGTTTTTCTGGCTTTGTATTATGTAAAACATGTTATTAATCCGATCATTTTGTTTACTGTAAGTACGGATTTTCGTTCGCGCTTTCCGTGTAGAGTTGCAAATTCCTCGCCCACATTTTCTTCTTTCAAAAAGGTTTTCTCGTATCGAAAATCGTCGCGAAACACTTTGTGCGGAGGAAGCGAGAATGAGCATATAATTAACAAAGAGACCGTACTGTGATAAACGTGTTAAAATAACAGGAAAAGTATATTCTTAAAAGATTGTCACTGATCGTCCTTTTCTTTTTTTATTGCGAAAAAATATAGAATGTCATTTTTTTCTATCTAGCATACATTTGTACAAAGTATATTGCGTGTCTTTGAAGCCATTGAAAAACTGTCGTGGTTTGTGGCGTTGATTTGCATTCAAATTGCTTGTCTCTATTAATTAAAACTGCTAGGAGCAAACACTCACTAAAATATTGACTGCAAAAATAAACACGTATACAAAGGCAATCGAAACGTTTCAGTTCTCTGCCAATTGATGTGTATCCAAATTGGTGTTTGGGGTCGTTTTTGCAGAAAGCAATTTCCTCCCAGCTGAACTTTGAGGGGTTTTTGAGTAAACCACGCGTGATACTTGTCAAATAGCTAAATAGCTTCCAACAGCTGCAGACGGCTGGAAGATCCTTTGTAGTTCTCGAAGGTAATTTTCGTAAACTATGAAGTGGTTTGTGCTTCATTAACCCGTAACCAGGTTACGGAATTAACACTATACGATTTTCCATATCCTCTTTCAGTCTTAATCTCCATAATCCGAAGGACCCTATTTCAGATATTCGTGTCTGCACGCTTAAAATTCTAACTAAATCTAGTAATCATTCAGTACCCTACCTTAGAGCAAAATGTAAAACATATACCTTAACTTATTATAGGAAATTAACGTTACTGTTAATTAAGGCATTCGAAATTAACACGACTTAAATTAATGCGAACTGAAGGAATATTACTACCCAATAAAGGAAACTGACGGGAAAGAGTTGCTAAAATTTCAAAATGAGGGAATTCAACGCGACTTATTACTCAAAGGAACAAATATTTTAACTAAGAGTAAATTCCCAAATGCAAGCGATATTCATGGAATTGTTTCTAAACGTATAGAGGCTTAGCGAAGCAATCTTGCCACTTCAAGCTTTCTTTACAGTGTCCTTATTACCGGTGGATCTCTACCCTGATAAAATCATGCTTTTTCCTTTTTCTGCTCTAAGCCATTCGTAAAATTCCTTCATGAGCTTGGCGTGACAAGGTTTCGAGAATTTGGAAAGAAAATAATAATGACAATTAAGGTCACGGAAGTTTACGTTCCACTTTTCAATGACACGGAAATTAACGTGAACAGAAATCACTCCGACTTATACATTGACGCGAATTTCGTCAATTAATTTCATGAGGCGTTTTTTTGATATTTTATTAGGGAAACCCTTTTTCGAATCAGAACTTACTCCCGAGTGCGGCTTATACCAAGACAAATATGATTACTGAGTCTCAGGCCCAACTGCAGAATTTTGAGAATCGCGTGAATTTGCTGAGCCGAATTGGGGTCATTATTTCAACAACGCGCCCCTTTTTTCTTCGGTTGACAAAAGTCACATTTCCTACGGGTAAATATTTGGTGCCTACAATTATGTAGCTGCTATTGATTTTTGGTGCTAGGGATTTGTTTGCACACGTGGTGTTCATCTGTAGCTGGCAGCTAGTTACTGAGTCGTATATAAAGAGTCGCGGAATTCACAAACCACTCACTGAGAAGAACAAACTTTGTTATATCAGCAAGGGCGTTTCCTTTGTCTTCAGCTTACTAAGCTGCATCTTTTAAGGGTAAATATTGCTTCTCTTCTAGTCAATTATGTACGCAATATTTATTTAGAGTCATAGACATCATCCATTGCACGCCCTGTTTGTCATACTGACTCCCGCTCAGCCTTCAACTTCAGCTGATCACAAATTGTGCCGGGAAATGGCTAAGGAACAAACTAACAACCCCCTTGTGAATCTACAGGAGATGCGAGAAAATTGCGCGGTTTTGTGTGGCGGAATGAGAGAAAATTTTTACGTTCCTACTCGCACGCTAGGTGATAGACTACCTAGCCAAACTGGCCCTCCATAAATGACAAAAAGAAATCTGCAGATTTCCCCTATATGAAGGAAAACAGGTTTATATATCACATTAGGGGCTTAAGAATAATCCACGACGGCGACGGCGAGGACAACGTCGACTAAAAAATGATTTTATATTTTACCTAAGAATCTCGCGATACCCTGAAGTCATTTACTTTGTTTATCGCTGTCAAAGCTATCACGAAACTGAATCTAGGACACATCGACAAATTCGAGATAAAAATTTAGAAAATTAGCCGTCGTGGTTCACGTTCTCCAGACAACGCAGAATTTGGTCATTTTACGGCAAAGAAATGTACAAAGAATTATAACGCACTTGCACAGCCATTGTTATCACTAAAGCTTTTGTTTAGCGACGTTGCCGTTGCCGTCGTGGTTTTCTTAAGCTCCCTATAAAATATCCACTCAACGGTTGCAACACAAAACACGGTTCAAGTTGATTTTAGAAACATATTGGGTAACAGATCTCTTTAAGTTACTATATTTTAGCGGATAGCGTCTACATTTTACTGGTCAGTTTGTATTTAGCTCATTAACCGAGCAGGAGGTCTGTATGGGGAAAATCCTGACCGAAGTCGTGAGTACAGACCGAACGCAGTGAGGTCAGTGCACACGACCGAGGTCAAGATTCTCCCACATAGACCGACTAAGCTCGGTTAATAAGATGTTTATCATATGGCAAACAAGAAAAAATTAATTCGTTTAATGTAACTGGTTTGTACTAGCTCACATTTTGCTTGTGGACCTTACAAAGTTTGCTCGTCCTCTTTACCTTTTTTTCCTCATCAGGCTTTTCGTCATTTCCACTAAAAACAGTCAATATTTTTGTATTTTAGTTTGCAACATTTCCACTGCAAAACGTAATCGATCTTGATGCCGGTCTAGATGAGAAAATCTAGAACGCGGTCAATATCGATTTCAGCCAATCAAATTCGTGAATTCGGTAGTTACCAGTCCTTGTGAAACACAGCCAAATAATAACTAGCGATAATACACCAAATCTAGTCTCGTAAATTATGCCAACACTATAACATCTCGTAAAATATACAGCGGAATGCCGAATTTTCCAACCTCCCAGGGAAACGAAAATTGGTCTGGTGTTCGACTGAGGGGAGAGAAACGACTTTTGGTTCGAGTTATCGAGAGAATCGAAAAATCGAGGGTGACCCACTACGATAAAACTGATATCGTTCAGGTAGAAAGGGTTTATTTTGGGCCGCTTTTCAGACGCAGATACGTGGCCAAAACGTTACGTGACCATTGAAACGGGTGCAAACGAGGAAGAATTTCCAGAAAATTTGACCGATGCCGAGGTTTCGAAATGCATGCAAATCTGTCAGCTGAAATTTCAAAAATTCCCGAAGAAATACGTGGGACGGATAATCTCCGGCGAACGAATTTCGGAATTTAAGTGTTTACCATCGAGAAGTTGGCTTTCTCTTTAATCAAAATTTGGGGAAAGACCGGGAAAAAATCCAAATTCTGGTGCAGTCATTCAGAAAATCATGTTCGATTAATCATTGTCAGCAGTTTCCGAAATTGAAGTTGGCGGTTTTTGTTCGTGGCTAGTCTTACGCAGTTTGTCTTCGTCCCGATCAAGGGACTAATCAGAGACCTTTCTGCTTATTAGACTTGCAAGTATATTTAGTAACTTATTGATCCATATACAATGAGGAAAAATCTACAGTTTGCAATTCTCATCAATGTCTACTTTTCAGTTTTTAAGTATTTAATTCTGTTTTTCAAATGCACAAACATATATTCCTATTGATATTCAGGACTTATAGACGCTAAAAAGACGTATAGACAGAAAAATCCATCCTGCTAAGATAGAGCAAAAACAATTTTATAGCATAGTGGTTTTTTTGGCCAAATCAAGACCAGTTTGATACGCTCGATTTGTTTTTTCATATCAACTTTCCTTAATTAAGTTATGGTATCACTGAGCATAAAATCAAGTCTTTCTAAGTTAGTTTCTAAAGTGAAACACCTAAATATTTCAGATGAATTTTTAAATGTCTACGGTAGAAGAAAGAAAAAATCCTGGAGAAATCTCTTACCTGTCTAACACAGAGAAACTCAGTGGGGTTCGCTGTCGCGCGATCTTTGAGATGTTATCCAGTAAGTAATTCGTCTGCCAATCAGTTATAAGAATTAATTTCATGTTAATAAATGACTTTGATGATAGAAAGCAAGTTGGGAGATTATCGTTTCGACATGAGAAGTGGACGGCTTTTATTGGGGAAGGGGGGTGGGGGCGGGTTTGAGGTGTCATATCTAATCTACTAAAACCTTTGCAGTAAAGGTTCCGATGTTATGTGAGAAGGTGAATACGTGCAAGGGGTTGTGCAGCTGGTTTTCGCTTCTCTACAAACCTGAGTCAAGTAGTACAAAAAACTAAGGCCGGCACTCAGAGTGATGAATAAAACTAAAAGCAACAGATAAAAAATTCGATAAAAATTCGAATGGAATGTAAAAAGTACTAATTCCACAATGCTCTCAAATAAGGTAGAAAAAAACGACGAATTCTGTAAAAAAAAAGACGAAATTTAGCACGACCAGCACGACAAAATACTTTGCCTAAAGAGACAGTCGCCTCATCAAAATTTTTGCGAGGGATAAATGAACAGCCACTTAAGTTTTAAGGAAAGTTTCTGCTGATTTTGATAATCCAAATGAACGAGTGCTTTCCTTTCTTTTTATTGTTCAGTTCTCAGTAAAAGAAATAGAATACACTTTCTTCGAGAAAACAAGATTCGTGGATCGGTTTTGGGAGAACCATAAAAAGTTGTACATCAGTCGATCAAAACAGCAGCAGCCTGTAGCTCGTTCTCCAATTCGTGTTTTAG
Source organism: Orbicella faveolata (assembly GCF_042242905.1). NCBI lineage: Eukaryota > Metazoa > Cnidaria > Anthozoa > Scleractinia > Merulinidae > Orbicella > Orbicella faveolata. The sequence continues at coordinate 30,226,804 of NW_028301564.1, read as the reverse complement.
TCTGTTATCGGATACAAACACGAAAAATGTTTTCTATGTGTTAAGAAATTTCATTTCTCTAGAGCAAGAGGTTAATGGAGTGACCTGGACTTCCATAAGTGAGGCTATCGATGCACATAAATGAAGGATATAAAAATTTCGGATTTGTTTTACCCCACAACTGTGTAAAATACAGATAGGAAATAATATCTCACCGTTACTGAAGGAAATGCTTCACCGAGTTCGTTGTTAGGTAAGGATGTTTTTCAGCACTAACAGCAGCTGTAAAATGTGATTTCTTGGCGGATTGTTAGTCACTTCCAAAGTAATTTGAGGAGCAAATCAGTATTTCACATGAGCGATCCTGAAAAATTGGCTTCAAATAACAAAGTCTGGGAGTTCTGAATTTGATCTTCAGGAGACGGCCTATTAACTGTTTGTGGGGCTGATACCGAATCGATTATACTCTTTGTAGCAAATTTTCGGTAATTAGGCTGAGATTCGACCAGGGCCAGCTGCACTCTGTAAATAAGTTACCTATTTCATATTCAAAACTACATGCGACGGAAGTGTCCTAAACGCCCAAAGAGAGATTGCAGATAAATCAACAGTTTGCACTGTTGTGGTTATTTAAAATTTTTGCTATTTTTGCTGATTTTTACCTTTTTTTTACATGGAGAAACGTTTAGTTTGAACATCGAGCTTTGGTTAATAGTTGAAGAATATAACTTTACTGACACCTTTAGCATAACAACAGTTATTCGACTAACAACCAAGAAATCTCCTTTTTTTGGAAATCGATATTTTCTTCATCTCTCTCTCTATTTGGATTGCGGAATATCGACATGTTTCCCTGCTACCTGGCTGTGCTGTATACAACTTAGTTCTTGGAAGAAAACTAGGATACTCTAACAGAAAACGTGTTTGTTAACTTCAGGATTTGGAAGTTCATAGTGCGATAAACAACAGCTGTGACACCAAAGGGTGTCATGTTTGCGCCGATTCCTTTTAAAGTACGTATTGTGAATTGTGCTAGCTTGGTAATGGGGCATTTCTGAGTTACCTTGTAAAACGAGTTTCCGTGCAAAACCGTTCACATAAAAATGAGTTTGATTTTATACATGAAAACGAACCTGTTGGGCGGAACACATTTTCACATGAATGGTTTCGCACGAATATTCGTTTTGACACACAGGAAGAAGGCAACACTCGGAAATGGCCTTTTGGGTATGGCTTATAAAAGAAACATCTTTATTTTATATTCTTTGTCAGGAGCTGATGACTCTTCCCACAAGATTAAAAGATCCAAATATCTTCCCTACGGATCCTTACCTTGAAAGAGGGTATATGTCAGGTACACTACTCGGAAGGGAGACAGTGAAATCATATGGTAGAGAAAAAAAAAAATACAGACACGCACACACTTAAATTGCAGCTGGCATATTCTGCAGCACTCCGAGGTGATCACAATAATAGGGCCATTTATACGAGGAAAATAAGCCGCGGCTTACATAAGACGCGAACTGGTCCATTTACATGAGCGCGGCTTATATAAGACGCGAAGTGCCCGTATAAATGGTTCACGGCTAAGTCGTGACTTATGCCTCGCTTTTGTGTTGGTTGTCACAGTGTGAGTTCGCCTCTTACGTAAGCCGCAGACCGTAGCCGTGATACCATTTAAACGAGTGGTTTCGTGTCTTATATTAGCCGCGGCTTATTTAAGCCGAGCTCAAAACCTTGTCTTACGCGACTTGTGTAAGCCGCGGCTTATTTTTCTCGTATAAATGAAATGATTTCGAGTGCAATTTGGAAAAAAACATAACCAAATTTGTAGTCTGAAAAATTTACTAGAGCTTATTTATTCCAAATTACACAAGAATAATCATGTGATTATTTGTTAATAATATACTCTCGACAATAGACTATTGAAGGTCTTTGCATTGTCTATTTAGGCAGGTTGCAAACCTCCGATCGTGCTCTTCGCAACTCTTTGAAAATCTTAGTGATCTTCGAGGGTGCTCGGAAAACGTATAATTATCTTCGGCTATCTTTGGAGGGCTTTGTGAATTTTGACTTCTTTCGAAATATACCTCGGATGACCGTCGATACTTTTAGTTTGTCTTCGTAATAACTTCGGATATCTTCGTTGTAATTTGCACTGGTGTTACACTTGAACTGCACTGCTCTTAACCAAAAAGAATTGAGTTATTTTTTCTAATGTATTATTAGTCTGAAAATAGCTGCGTCTAGCCCTGCTAGATTAGGAACAAAGGGGCTTGGTCTAGTAACTAGCTTAAGAAACAGAGAAAAAAACGACAGCAACAAAAGCAAGCGCCTTTGTCAAGCAAACTTTTATTGAGGTGCTGCTTAACTTATCAGTAAGTTATTTGCTCTTGAGTAACATCAGTTGGTCATATAAACAACGATATTGATTATAAATTGATGATAAAATTTGAAAATTTGAAACGAGATTGAATCAGATCTAACTCAACCTCATCGAGATACGTTTGAAAGGCAAGAGGCAGACCACAAAATTCTTGCCAATTCTGTAAGTTACAGGACACATACTTCTATTCAACTACAAGTATTTTAAAAATCAGTTACTCACCCCCATCCCAGTCAGTAATTTTAGTAGATGCTGCCCTTTATGTAAGGCGCAATAAAAATTCAGATTTCTGAGGGCAAAACACACATTTCTCTCCAGTGATCAAATTCAATTCTCATTACAAATTGCGATACGTTCCTTTAAGGTTATTTCTGAGAAACTGGAAATACATCAACACATATACTTTGTTGCGGATCTTTTTTTTTTCTCACCACCTTGACGCTTGACAATCACTGATATGGTATCGACAGGCGAGAAGATTGGGCTCGTTGCAGATCTTGGGGCTGGTATTCTACAATTTAAACTCACTTGGCGAGATCAGAAAATTGAGAAAGTTTTTTAATCATTCACCAAAAAGGGACTACCGTAAAAAAATATCCAATAATTGTTCTTCAAGCTGAAGTCAGCAAGGATACTCTCAGTTGCATGGCAACAACGCTGACTACAAAACAAAGACCGTGGGCTCGGATGAACCTCAGAAACCAGTGGGCCACTACCTCTCTGCAACTTCCGACTTCTTTTATCAGTTATAAACAGTAAAACACTATCGTATATAAAATTAGAGGCATTGCTGACCCGTTGATTTTTGTTTTAAGAAGGCCTTGATGGGATTTAACAAGTCTGGTTTTAACTGATGGCTGAGACTTGTCGAAAATTTTAGCGGTCGGATAAGAAATAACGCGTTTTTTTTTAACTGATCGTTGAGATCTGATTGAGAGGCTTTCCCTTGAGTGTCGAAAAGTAATTGCTTTTGCATCACCACGCTACACGATTGGCTTAAAAAAAAATCTTGCCCCTTTTTTTATCCAATCAGAAGTAAAACACTCACGTTTTCCCGCGCTTCGCGTCAGCTACTTGTATTTACTACGAGTTTTGATTGGTTCACTCGATTGTCTGTGTTCTTTGTGGCTGGCCAGAGTTATTACTTTGGGTTTGGTTTTACGACACTCAATTGACAACGGCTCTATCTGCACCGAAGATAATCTGCTCTATCTGCCGAGATGAGATTTGGCCCGAACGCGACACATGAGGATAATTAGTTTTTGAATTGTGATCACCATGCGCACAGCGGCGGTCAATTTTGCTTTGGGGTACACCGATGAGAATTGACTTTACGAGAGAAAAAACCTAAGTTGCCCACCCCCCAGAGCAGCTTCATTGTTGTGCCGAAAATGTTCCGAACAACGGCGACGATTTTGCCTCGGCTTCGGACGAAGTCCCTCAGGGCTACCAAGAACAAAAGGCTATTCAATTTTGCTTGATGTGAGATGTTGAGCCGGAACAAAAGACCATTTCTTAATACGCCTAAGAAATGGCTGAAACTTTAAGACATAACTGAGGTTTTAGAAACCCTATTCAGTTAGCACGGACAGTTCCGAGATGTGGTTGCCAACCAAACAATAGTTTTGAAGAGAAAATACAGGAGGAATATAGAATGATTGCACTACTAACTAACAAACTAAAGCCCATTGAATACTAACTTCATAAATATTTCGCCTATTACACATTCTGCTAGACTACCAAAATGCGCAAATTGTAAAACCTAGCATATTTGAGTTGACTCAGCTTGATACAACCAAGTCGTTCGAAGCGGGGTCCAGGGCCGTAGACAGTGTGAAGCAAATCGGGGCACTTGACTTTTTTTCGGTGGGGGAAAGTAAAACACTGCTAAATACTTAGAAAGAGAATTTAACCATAGACATTGCCTCAGCCAATGTTCTTTTTTTTCTGGTTACGGCCCCGGGCTCAAGTATTTTCGTCTCCCGCGAAAGAGTCTGAGATTCGAGCCAAGATTGCTTTGACGTGTTGTCTCTGATGATTGGTTATCACTCGCACGCGAAATTCGTAACCTAGCAACAGCCAATCAACAACGCCACCTCTAAAGAGCCACGCCAACTTAATGGAATCTTTTCTGCTAGAATCTCAGACGTTTCTCTAGCGGGTGATGAAAATAAACGTGCAAAGAGCCTTTTCTTTTAACTCAGACTGGGATTGATTTTTACATGCTGTATCACATTACACTTATGTTAACAGCTACTTTTTTCTTCGGTTTAACAAGGCGTTGCTGGATTTGCCGACATCTTTGAGTCTGGCTACCTTGTCTGGCTCGAATCTCATAGAAGCTAAGGCGTTAGTCATCTCATCCTGTAAGCAAGACAGTTGAAAAGTAATGCATTATTCATCACCTCGCCCGGATAATGCCTTGAAAAGACAAACTGCAAACATCACTACAACCAAACATAAGTTGCCTCGTAGTTCATTTTAAATTGTAATTTATAACTGTATTGTATTTTAATTGTGATAAGTAATTGTCATTCTATGGAAAAATTTTACTTTTCTTTTATTTGTCTTTTTAAATTTTATTTTCTACTCGGCACCACAAACTTGCAGCTTTAATTCTCACCGTGTTTAAATGAAGTTTATTGTATTGTTTTCATACGAAAAATACTTAAATTGCAGCCTCGATTTATTACTAAAAATACGATGGCATGGTTAAACACTGGCTTAAAAAGTAAACATCAAAACAACAGTTCGTAAAAGACTAAATATACATTTCGACAGAGGAACCTTAGTCTTCATCGGTTATCATGGAGTCACAAAACGCAAAAAGAAATTATTTAAGTCCAAAATATGCAAATACACTAAGTTTCAGAAAAGATACATGTAACACTCTGACGAAAACAAAAATTCACCGAGTTTTTATTGACGATTCCTGACCATTCCGTAACGGTCCAAACGTAACGACCCTTGCTTGCTATTTTCGGGCTTAAAGACTTTTCTTATCGTTACTATCGGAGGGTTCGCAACTTTTTAGGGGCAGCTTTTCTGGGGTAGCTAAAATGTGCATGATATACGTTGTACGGACCGAACCATTCTGTTCTAAATAAAAATGTGTCATTAACATATTCAGAGCAGAAAGGGATAAATCTTTACGAAAAGAGTTTACATTTAAATTACACCAAACTGAGTAGTATAGTGGCTTTGTAATAAGGGTCATCTAAAGCAAAGATCAGATCATTTTGCAACACCTGGTTGTATCTGTACAACTCTTGACGGACAAATAATGGTTGGAAACTTTGACTTCAAGTTGGATTTAAACCTTCACATACCTTCACATCCTGCCAGTTTTCCTCTTCCTCTCTCAACACAGTCGCGGTGTGAAGTGGCGTGGAAGGAACCTCGCTGTAGGCCTGCACAATGTAGGCATAATGAAATAATGATGAGCTACTTTTTGCCCAAAAGCCATTAGATAAAGTGAAAGACTTCACAAAATTGAGAAAGTGGCTTAATTCCTGATGTAACAACAATTTACACGTACATGTATACATACGCACGCCTGGCACCCTACAACTAAATACTACTACATGTAGTCTCCTAAACAGTGTTGCGTGATGTAATTAAAGTCGTCACGCAAAGCTTGTTGAAAAACTTCGCGTGACGACCCATATACATGTAAGTGTAATGAAGAAGGCAAGGGCTCTAGTCAAATAAAAAAAGCCATGCTTTAAGAGTATCATGTGGACTATCAAGAACTTTATCGTGATAACAATCTGAGTAATTTTAAGACACACCTTGATCCAAGGATTATTCATCACTTGTTCCACGGTAAACCTGTTCTGTGGGTCTGTTCTCAGCAGACCTTTAATCAACTCTTTGGCTGGTGACGAAAGACATCAAGCAAATAAATACATGTACAAAAGAGTGATAACTAGATAAAAGAGAAATACAGTATAATTGATTCGCGACTTGACAGGAGCTATTCTCATGCGTTCCTGGTTCTCACTCAAATGTGCGAGGAAAATCTCCTAGTACCCAGGTCCCCCTTTTAGGTTTCTTTGCAATTTTAAAGGCAACGCTGCAACGTGTCCACGTCATGCCACGTACCGTGTTCTTCCCGAGTTTTCACTCTATTTTCTGATTGTATGATACGAATTGGAAACCTTTTCAGTGCTCTCCAAATGCAAACATTTGCACTCTTTTACCCTAATGAATACTGCTTATCATCCAATATGGGGGGAGAGGAACGGGGGGGGGGGGGCGGTAAATCTCCCTTCTCCCTACTTTTTGAGCCAATTTTTCCCTCCTCCCTACTTTAAATATTCCATAAAATTATTTCCCCATCCAGGTTCATCCAGTTCTCCCTACTCACAACAATTCTTTTCTCCCTCCTCCCAACTTTTTTCGGGCCATTTCTTCCTCCTCCCATATTCTGCCCCTCCCTCCTCCAATACAATAAGGTCTGAGAATCTTACTTATTATACGGTTAGCTCGGTGAGCGGGCAAGATGAATGAAATCCTGCGCTGTGATTGGCTACCCGAGTGGGCAAGATGGAGCTATCTTGCCCTCTCGGGACTAGCCGCCATGTCCCACAAGAAAAAATTTTCCCGAAAGCCATATAATAAATCCTTTATTGACCAAGCTCGTTCAGTCAAGATGGCTGGATATTGGCCTTGCTCTTTCTTTGCGAGTTTATGGACCTCGACTCCGTCTCAGTCCATAAACACGCAGACAAAGAACTTGGCCAATATCCAGCCATCTTGACCTCACACTTGGTCAATAACCCCTAAATACATGTACAACACTCAGTCCTTTGAAACAGCTTCCAGCAATGACTGAGAAATTTATTTACCTTGCAAAGACACTCTACTCCACTCAGGGTTGGGAAAGTCATACTGGCCTTGTCTTATTCTCTTGCGCATCCCAGGAGAAATGGCTGCTCCATGGTTACTGTAGAAAGGTGGAAAACCACACAACCTACAAACCAAAAGCAACAGCACTCATGCTAAATATTTGCTTTGGTTTTTACTTGGAGGATGGAAGTATAGAAAGATATGGAGAGAAAGAAATACTATTTGCACACACACATTTGGACACCGTTTTTTTTTTAATACTCCTGGTAGTCAGACAATTTTCCATCTACAACTATGTATTTATTTACAACTATGTATTTATATAGTTACCAATACAATTATTTGCAGCAATACAATTTCTGAAAACTGTTTAAAGATATAAATTATAAAAAGAAACCAAGGCTGACAAAACACATCAAGAAGGCATTTGCAAAAAATGAAAACAAAAAAACAAAAACAAAAACTGTACAATACAATGAGCAAATGTGGAATTTAACATTCAGCAAATGTGGAAAAATACATTATTTTCATGAACAAGTATCAAGAATGAAAAGACAGTAAGCTCTCTTTTAAGCAAATTTACTATTAAAGTAGACTGTTTAATCTCTGCAGGTTCATCAACTATGAGGTCAAGGCGAGAGTAAAGAAATCATGGAAACATTTTCCTTGCTCAATTAATCAAAAATTCACCAGAACCAAAAAAATAGTGGAGAAAAATATACTTACAGAATATACATTATGACTCCTAATGACCAAAGGTCGCACATCTTGTCATAACTCTCTGGACCCAAAACTTCAGGTGCTACATGTAGAAACAAATCAAATCAAGCATAATTTAAATGTGGATGTCCTAACAAAAGTATGTACAGTAAAGGCATCTAGGAAGGATGAGATCTCTAACATTAAGTCTATGTTAAGCATAAAGTTGTATTTTGAAGTATCTTATGTTTATGAAAATGGGCTTGATTACTACATTACTCACTTGCTTGATCGCTGCTCAAGGAAGAAAGTGGACATGAGATAGGAAGGGGTGGCATGAGGGAAGGGGGGGGGGGGGGGAGAGAAAGCAAGATTTTATGAAAACTGCCCAAAGGAAAGCATAGCCATCACACAATGGTACCTCAATCTGAGAGGTGGAACATTATTTCAAATTGAGCATCTTCTATGAGGTCCAGCAAACAGGAGGAAAGTAAACTGAGGAAAATGAGGAGGGAGAATGCCCAAAAGCGTAACCTGATGTTTATTTAGATCGCAAAATTTGTACAGTCCACAGTATGCACTTTCAGTTGTGTGTTTACATACCAACATAATAAGGAGTGTAGCAAGGTGTTTTGAGATCCAAACCAGCTGTGGTCTCCTTAGCAAATCCAAAATCAGTCAACTTCAGAAGTGCATTTTCAGAATGATCAGCATACAGCAAGTTCTCCGGCTTCAAATAACAAAATATAAAGAAACTGTTAATGAAAAATAGAGTTATGTTTGTAATATGTGCATACATGCTATGGTTTGGAGAGCATCAATTTTGATTACAGTTGAACCGTGACTAAAGGTCACCTCTCTCCAGCAACCACCCTTTTCCTGGTAGATGGTCCATACAATGTACATGTCACTGAATGTTACAGATGCAGATCTACAGTAGGATAAATTATGTCCAATTTTGAAACATGGAGTGCTAAAGGATCAAGCTTCTAGATATGTCCAGGGTCATGGTCCTCCAGGAAATGTTTGGATTTTAACTCCTCTAAGGCCTCTTTCCTGGGTTTCTGAGTTATTCTGAAAAATCTGACTAATTAACGTGAAATGGTGGAAACCGGTATGCATCCATGCCTGTGTTGACAGTGAAATGAAAAAAGCTGACAACAAATGTTTAATTCAATAAACAAAATTTTGACTGTGCTTAACATTGTACACTTTGAAGAGGAAGTAACATATTTTTTTCTCTTATTCTGCCTCAGGTAAGAGTTAACTACTTCACACCTTCAAGTCCCGGTGTGCAATATTCAGTGAATGAAGATGTGCTGTGGCTACAGTAATCTGACGAACGATGGCAGCTGCCTCTGAAAACCAAATCACACAATATTAAATATGAAATATACCTTCTCCTTCTTGGTTTGAATGCAGTTTGTAAGTTACATGGTAGATGACTTTATCAACTAAAGGAGATCAAACCTCACTGATGAAACTAGATTAAAAATTGAACTGCAAAATGTTTGCTATGCACTCTACACTCCTGCATGTATGCACCTACCTCTTTCAGTAAAGGGAGAATCACCTCTCTGTTGAATTCTTTCAAAAAGCTCCCCTCCAGTCATGCTACAACAGACGAAAACATCACATGACTGTCATCTGTGACAAATGTATTGTCCACAAATATACCATGTGACTGCAGCCATGGTAAAGACTAGCCTCTTATTTGCAAAACTAGTTTCTTGACCTTACAATTGGTATGCTCAACTCCAGATTGAGCCATCTTGGTTCAAGCCCTAACTGGGAACATTTTGTTGTGTTTTTGGGCAAGACACTTTACTCTCACCATGCCTCTCCCCACCCAAGTGTATAAATGGGTGTCAGCGACTTTAATAATAGGGGGTAACCCTGCAAGGAACTGGCATCCCATCCCTGGGGGGAGAACAAAAATAGAAATTATCCTTGTCACTTCATGCTACAGAACGGAGATTAGCACTGGCCTGATAGGCCACTTGGCTCGTACGTAGACTAATTACCTTTAGCTTACCAGCCACCTTACATGTAAAACACAGCACACTATTTCCAAAAGTTAGAAGCCATTCAAGTTTTCTTCCTCAGTTACTGAACTCACCATTCCATAATGACCAGCAGACAGTCACTCCTTGCATACTTGTTCTGATAAACATCTTTGATACCAACAATATATGGGCAGCCTGAAGCCTTCCAGTGAAGTTCCACCTCCCTCCGAGCTTTAACGTTGTCCTGTAAAACCTACATGCAAATACACAAAATGCAGGTGAAGGATTGCAATTGTAAGGATGTTCTACTACTGGTGATCAAAGGAGGAATCGACAACACTGTTGCATCAACAACATTGGTGATCACTAGAGGTGTCAACAAAACAATTCTCATTTCTAAAGCATCAAGTGATTAGGAGTATTGCTACTCTTTTTGGTAGGGTTTCCAAAGACTTGCCGAGAAGTTGAGCTGTCAAAGCCAAGCTCCAAAGTGAAGAATGTCTGCGAAGCTCAAAACCAGGGTGTGAAGAGCAGAAGGTACAAAATGTACAAGAGTCAAAGCTCAATTTATTTCACTTGCAAGAATCCGCATTAAGTGACAACATGAGTTTTTCCTGAATATTTACATTACATCAGCATCATCTTTTACAATTTGATACATACACCATACATATACATATACCAGTTAAATAACAGTGATGGAATGAGCAACAGGACTCTATCTCGAATTCATTTACAATAGCTTTTGTCACTGTTAGCTGGGGTTTGACAGACAAATGAGGTTCAAGGATAAATTCTGTTTTCTACTGAATTTTTCACCTCGTTTGCATGCCTTTTTCAACAAAAGAATATTTGACCCTAGACTCAACTGCAATAACAGCCATTCAATCTGTTTAAAAATAAGTGGGCTTAAAATACCTAATTAAATTTTTTCATCTGTCATCGCTGCATTGTGCAATATTTACCTTGTATATCCAGAACATGAACATTATGCAGAGACAAAAATTTAACGAGATTATGATTTACAGAATGTTGAGATCGGGCAAAAGCAAACAAATTCTCAAGGTGCAGAGAAGCTTATGCAATTTGAAAGGTTTTCATGAACTGACGACATAAACTGAAACCATGCTCTCGAATATTGACATGAAGAATAAGAAGGAACTACAGTTAGGAAAGAGAAGATTGAGCGAATTCAAAGATAAGGAGAAGTACAAGTATAATTTGTCGTTTCGCCGTCATCGATCAATCGTGATGTAGCTTTTGTATTTTCACTTCACCAATGCAAATCGCTTGAGTATTCATAAATTTGCAAAATTTACGAAGAACTTCAGATCTCTACATGTATGACCCAGTTAGCATGCCTTACAATAATTCTACTCACCTTCAAGGCGAACTTTCCGCCTGTTTTCTTTTCAAAACACTCTAACACTTTGCCATTTATTCCCACCCCTAGGACTTTCTGTGAAAGATCGTAGTCGTTCGTTACGAGCGAAGTTTTCGGCCGTAAAGGCCCTGGAACCTTAAAAAGTGGCTTGATAGCCGATGACATAACTTCAACGATCGCACCAACGCTAGAAATACTCGTAACACGAACAATATGCTGCTATCACTCGGGAGAAAACGACGAAATAAAATCTGCTGAGGCCCAAGAAATATTACAAAGTCGCCATTATTGATTCCGTGGCCGACAGAAGACTGGACCAGACCATTTTACGGTGTCCTATTTCTGGAACCGGAAATTGCAAGGCATGACGAAATACATGTATATGAAAAGGATACATGCCCATGGCACTTTCATGACCACTCCATAAGTGATGCAGAGGCCATCAGAGAATTTCGTCTATCGTCTTGTTCTTTTGATAAGCAAAAAAGCTTTATCGGTGGCAATTTTGTCAGTGAACTAAGTCAACCAAGTAAAACCGGGAGGAAGACACTTCGTTGCCAAGCAAGAAGACGTTTCGCTCTGAATTTTTAACCGCTGGTCAAGACAGAAACTTTTTGACTACGAAGAAACCGGAATATTCTGCTGTCTCACACCTTTTCATTTTGTGCAGTTAATTGTATCACAGAAACGATGAATAACTCCATCGGAAGACGAGTGGTAAGTTTTGAAAGATTCATTTTTTTGTATTGTAATTGTAAGTCAAAACTTCAGGTACCGCGTAGCTTACCGAATTTGTAGGTTTGACTCCATAGGTTCTATTTCTCGATTTGTTATTTCTGGAAGGTTGGTGGTGGTTTGATTTTTCAGTTCAATAATGACGTGTCTCTGATCATGACACATGTAATGATCATTTTGTCGTGACCGCAAATGATTACAGGGTTGATCAAGCTCAGAGACCAAGTCAAAATTTCTGTGATCATGTTTAAACACGCCTCTTCGATTGCCTGAAATCGCAGTTTACAGAAAATAGAACTATGTTCCAGTGCTTTCAATAAAATGTGGAGCAGATTGCTACCCTGGCACAGTCTCTGTCAGAGAGCAATAGGAGCGGCTTATAACAGCTTCCTTTTGAGGGTCAGTTCTGGAAACTGCTAACTAAACATATTTACAGATGGCAATTCGCCGGAACTTAAACGGGCACCGGGTCCTATTGAAAGCACTCATTCTCCACACCTTATGATCATTTTTAATTTTTTGCTATCATCTGTGATCATATTAAGGCCTGTCCAAACGGGAAATGTTTGGCGACCAAACACCATCAAACATTGTTTGGTGACCAAACATTTTACCATTTGGCCACCTTGTTTGGCGCTGTTTGATCGTGTTTGATCATGTTTGGTCGTGTTTGATAAAACTTGAAGGCCATCAAACATTCGATCAAACAACTTAAAACATTTCTTTTGTTCTCATGTTTGATGGGCGATGTTTTGTTCGTTTGGACAGCCGTATCAAACATGTTTGGCGCATGCATGCGTACCACGGTTGCTCAGCAGCTTGTATCCATAGTTTGATCTGTGTTTGATCAAACATGTTTTAACTGTTTGGCCACTCACTTCAACATCAGCATGTTTGGTCACCAAACAATGTTTGATGATGTTTGGTTGCCAAACATTTCCCATTTGGACAGGCCTTTAAAGCAGCTCAGCAATTACTACTTGTAAGATGAAAACTTATCACATAAGCTTACATGTATACCATAAATATATAATTGATCAGGTTTCTTGCATTCTTCCCTGGCTCGTGGATTTTTGAGCAAAAGATAGACTGCCTGTAGTCTATCATAGACCACTCTTTCTATAGGTTTACCGGTGCATTAAACGTATGTAGGATGTTTGGAGAATATGAGAAAAGCTTGTGATTTTCAAACTTTTTGTGTATCCTTCCAACAAACAGTGGCCCCAATGAAATAATTATAATAAAGTTTGTCAAAGAGAGGAAAATGTATTGTACTTTCATGATCAAGTTACTTATTCTCAGATGAGATGAGGCAGCAAACCAATCACAACAGCTGAAAGTATAAATTCAAAGGCTCAGCTCTAAACAGAAAATCCACAGAAAAAGTAACAAAAGCTTTTAGCCTATCAGTAAGGCTATCAGTAAAAGTACTGAAATGAATGTGTATTAATAGATTTTAAAATATTTTGACAAGGCAATGCAGGAATTTGTTGCTGGAATCAGTCTTGACTACAATATTATGGTCAGTGTAAAATGAAGACTGTGGACTGTACATGTAACCAGGGGGTAAAATGCAGACTTAAGTACTTTAGTAGCTGAATTGTATTACCATTTCCATCATTGCAGGGGTTTCAATAAGTTCTGAAGTAGGAGGTAGCACTTCAGGGGTCGTAAGGTCCCTCCCCCTAGGGGGGTATGAGGGCATGCTCCCCCCGAAAATTTTGGAATCTAGAAGCCTGGAAATGCCATTTCCTGCATTCTGGTATCAAATCCAGTACTAAATATTGATTAAGTAACAACAGCATTACTGACAACTGTATTTAGTTTTTCAAGTGAAATTCAATTTTAATATAAGGATAGCGTAAACCATAGAATACTGAATCTTGGGAATTTTTTCATTACATACAGTATACAGCAATGTGAAGCATTTGGAGATGCACAGCTGAAGTCCAGACATATTGCATCAAATGAAACAGGAAAACAATGTTTAGAAAAAATATGAAAGTTTATCTTGCTATGTTGTTGTTGTCTTACTGTCAGTCTATGGTCACAACCATTACTGATTTCCACATGTTTCCATGACTTTTAAAAGCTACTAAAAACAGCTCGTTACCTAAAAAAGGTATTTAAACTACTGCAGCATTGGGTAAATAAAGGACTTTTAGCCAAGGACATGTTAGCCAGCATGAAGCAATATAACGCTTTGCCAGACTGTTACTACAGAGTATAATGCACACAATGTTAGTCATAATCGTTGTCCGACTCAAAAGTGCTATCTGAGTCACTGTCTCCACCAACTGGTAGTTTCATCTTTGCTGTAGTAGCATTAACCTCCAGTTGAAGCTGATCTTCCTCCTTAATCTGAACTACTTTGCTGTCATCAATATTCTCAGGCTCTTCATCTTCAGTTGGAAAAACAATGGTAATAATTTAGTTTACATACCTGTTCATTCTGTTTCCGGTCTTGATCTTTTATTAAATTATGCTAAAATACTGCCACCTCCCACACATTTATGGCTTGGTTCCATTGTTGGAGCACATGCAAATGTGATCAAGGCAAGAATTGACACCAGTCCCTCTCCCCTGCATTGAGAGCTAACCATAAACAGGCCACCAACTGAAGCATTAGGCAGGCTAACCTGAGTGATATTCAGTCTAATCAGAATGCAGGCTTTCACTGTGATTTGCCTTAATAACCCATTTTATGGTCAGCACTCAAATAATGGAAATAATATGATGTATACTTAAAACATCTGCAGTCTGCATTTTACCCCTGCTCTGCAGTCTGCATTATACCCTCAGTTTGCATTTTATCCCCGTTTTACAATCTGCAGTCTGCAGTCCACAGTGTGCATTTTACACTGACCACTTGACTATAGTGATGCCTGATGCCTGGAACTTAAACAGACCTACCTACCTAGTACTGTAGACTGGGTTTCTTTTGGTCTTCAATGGCACATATCATATGGGAGGACAGAGTCCACCCCGTACCTATAATACTTGGTAGTGCTGAGTACAGGGGACAATGAGACATGTTTGATGCAATTTTTAGTGCGTTAAATTAATTTGCTCCAAGGTCTGGACTGACATGGGGTAATGAAATCATGAACATTAGTATTTTGGCATCTTTGTACCAGTTCTTTTCTTCATATACTTGATAATTATTCATTCAGAACTCTTTCAATGCTCTTTCATAATTCACTGATATTCATTCATAACTCTTTGAATTATTATGTCTTGATGTCGAGAAATCTGCTCTCTTGGTTTGCCTTGATTTTTCTGTGACATTAGCAAACCATTAAACTCATCAACAAAAGATGAGCTTGAGAAATGGTGCCTAAAAGGGTGGAGGAGCCATAAGCAATCCATGACATGAGAACATCCATGACAACCCTGTGAATTGATCACACACAGTTTTGTGGCCCTTACTCAAATATTAAAATATTTAGTCTTAGAAAAGTCTATACTTAATATATTTTTTCTTATTTCGTATCAGCATACGTAAATAGCGCTATAAAAGTAATTAAATTACATATAATAGTAAGGACAAAAATAATAATATTATCGTTATTATTATTATTATTATTATTATTATTATTACACTTGTTCCCTGCTAAACTGGACGTTTAGCTCAGATTCCCTCTCTCCCCCTCCCCCCCCCCCCCGGTTAATGTCCGTTTGGAATATTGCTTAAGCCTCATTATAAAGATACTAATCTTCCTTGTATGTACGTATATGCCCCTTGGTTTAATCTAACTTAAGGTGGCTGAAAACAGTTTCCAGCACTTATCAAGATGTAGATTTTGATGAGTCATTATAACCACTCTTTATTAGTTGATGCTACAATCATAGTATCCAAAAACTGTTACATCATTAGTGAATACGTTATCATTTTCGTGACACAATAGGTTACCATAGTAATGATATGATCTGATGAGAACACCCTTAATTTTAGCGTTCACTGCTCCTAACTCAAAAACGAGCCCGGTACGTGACCCCCACTTTTTAGACCTTTTCGTGGTTTACAACAGTCGGTACTGTATTCTCGTAGAAATTAAGAATCTGTCTTACCGAGGTTTCTAACAACTAAAAGTTGCACATGGTCAACACAACATAAGCCATTTAGTTCCTGTCACTTGGGCAAAGCTTAGTCACTTTATAAACAGGTTTTGAATCCTAAGACATTTTTACAAGAGTATAAATCAATTGACTTCTCTCCACTAATGGACAATACGTACTTTTAAAGACTTGTTTTTTTTTTTCGTAACAACTTGTTCCTGATTCCGCTATTGTTTTATTGATTCTATCGTTTTACGTATTCTCATATTTTATCTTTTACTAGTTGACACTACACAGTTGCGCCCTGCTGTTTCGAACTCTCAGGGGATGCGAAATAGTTCGAAATAGTGGGAGCTCGAAATGGCCGATAGTAAATGAATGAAGGGCAAATCCAAGGGAAATAGTTTTCTGTTCGAAATAACGAGGAATTCGAAACAACCGAGTTCGAATTAGCGGGGTCCAACGGTATTGTTATTGTTGCTAATGAACTGTGAGGTTTCGATTAAGTTAAACTGTGTATTTATTATTTTTTAGCTGCCCTTGAAAAGTTTGGCCTTTAATTTATTGACTACACCAAACAAAGAAACTGGTTTAAGCTGCCTACAATCAGCGTGCATTGAAGGAGACGTCGAGACTGTCAGCGCAATCTTAAACTATAGTCCGGACAAACTTGACAGTGCCATAGCTTTTAGTTTGAAGATTGGACGCAACGCAACCCATTTTGCTGGCAAATCTATTTACACTGTCTTGCGTCAGCAAGATTCTAAAGAGCATAAGCAGATCAGCGGATTCGTTGAAAAAGTTACAAAGCATTTCCAGTCCCAGTCCCTTCTACATTTGGCCGCAAAGAAGGGTCAGGTCGAGCATCTTCGCAGGTTACTAGAATGTGGTGAGCATGTTGATTCAATGTCGCCTGACCTCTGTGCGGATAGAGAGACACCCCTGATGTTGGCAGCCGGTTTTAATGAGGTAGACGTTGTTGAGTTTCTTGTTGAAAAAGGTGCTTCGCTAGAGATGCAAGATGCTGAGGGATGTAGTGCACTACACCATGCTGCGATGAGTGGCAAAATTGGCAATATACTACGCTTATTAGAGTTTGGAGCCAATGTTTTAAGAGGAAATTACGACCAAATAACAGCCATTCATATGGCTGCTGAAAAGGGTCACATAGAGGCTGTCAGCCTTCTTCTAGAGCATGGTGCAGATGCTAAGAAAGCTAACTACTATGGAATGACTCCGCTGATGTCAGCTGCGCAAAAGGGCCACTTACAAATTATCCAGTTGCTGCTAAAGAATGGTGGAAGTTTAACCCTAGGCGACGAAGAAGGTCGGTTACCTTTACATTTTGCTGCTGAAGAAGACCAAACAGATGTAGTCAAATTTATTCTTGAAAAAAATGGGAGTGTGTTGACAAAGACTTCTAACGGGGACACAGTCCTCCACTTGGCCACTCGTCTTGAGTTAGTCCAGTATCTTGTTGAGCAAGGAGCTGACGTTCCTGCAAGGAACTCCTACGGTAGAACACCGTTACATGCCGCTGCCAGCAAGGGTCAATCTGATACAATCGTCTATCTTTTAGATCAAGGTGCTGATGTGAACGCACGAGACGAATCTGGTTGCTCAGCATTGTTCTTTGCTGTTCATGGACGTTATGCTGATGCCGCTAAGGTTTTGATTGAAAGAGAATGCGATTTGAAGCTAATAAACAGGGCCGGTCCTTTTCTTAACGAAAATCTGTTCGAAATAGCTGCCGCACAAGGGCTGACGAATATTTTGAGACATCTTATTGACAAAGGTCTTTCCAAGACCGTTGATGACGTCAACAGATATGGCGAAACGCCTCTGATGCAAGCGGCAAGAGGCGGACATTGTGATACGGTCGCTTTTCTTTTAGAGCAAGGAGCTAACGTCAATGGGAGCAAAGGCTCAAAAACACATAGTTTAGAAGATAATTGTGTTCATCACAGCCACAGCGACGGAGAAGACAGTGAGGAAGACGATGATGAATTTACAAGGTACCACTTTGGAAGCCAAGAAATCTCTCCCTTGTATTACGCCTTGGAAGCGGGTCATACTGAAGTGGCTAAACTCCTAATAGAACGAGGAGCTGATACTTCGAACTCGGAAAGTGAAGACAACCCTCTTGCAGAGCTTGCAGCTAGGCATTGTTCCCTTGATATTCTTCAACTGCTTCCCGATCAGAAAAACGTCAATTTAGACAATTTGGAGAATGGCGAAACTTTGTTGACCTCAGCAACTTACCGTGAGGACTTCGACTCCATTCCAGCTCTTTTAGAGAAGGGTGTGGATATAAATGCAAGGAATAGGTCAGGCGACACAGCTCTTTCCTGTCTTCTCCAGTTCGCACCACGCCCTCGTGCAATGGAACTCGCCAAGCTCCTTATTTCATATGGTGCTGATATCGATATGAGGAACGACCGAGGTGAAACTCCTCTTCAAATAGCGTGTTCCACAAACTTCGACAAAGTAGCTGAGCTTCTTCTTGAACTGGGTTGTGAACCGAACGTTAAGAATGATTATTCTTATTCTCCTCTTCACCATGCTGCACAAAACAACAATGGAAAACTTGTTGAGATGTTACTTCAGTGCGGTGCTGATATCAAGATTAAAACTAAAGACGAGCAGACACCCTTGCATATAGCTGCAAATTCAGATGGGCTCCACGCAGCCCAAGTGCTTTTGGAACACGGTGCTGAGTTGGAAGCCATGGACTCGTCAGGTCATACACCTCTTGCTGCGGCAGCAGCTTGTGCTAACTTGCGTATGGTCCAACTGTTGATGAAACATGGAAGCAGTGTTCATGGGAAGGACAATTCGGGAAAGACTCCTCTGTTACTTGCTGTAGAACGTTTGCGCTATGGGGACCAAGAGACGGATAAAATCACCCTTATCAAGACATTGTTGGATCATGGAAGCCTTGTGAACGCCATTGATGAGTTTGGCAGGTCTCCTCTTCATTATGTTTATCATGCCCCAAGGGAATGCTGTGATCTCCTCTTACAATATGGAGGTGATGTCAATTTACCAGACATGAACAAAGAGACGCCTTTACATTTTGTAGCAATGGATGGAGACACAAGCTGCATCGAGTGGCTTCTTCAGCAAGGTGCCAACGTGGAGGCCTCGGACAAGGAAAGTCGCACCCCTCTCCACGCAGCCGCATACGGGGGCAACAACAGTTCTCTTGAGTTGCTGATTCAACATGGTGCCGATGTTCAGTTAGCTGACAAAATGGGCTGGCTTCCTCTGCACTTTGCTGCTTCCGGAGGACATTTTGGTGCTGCCGAAGTTTTGTTCCAACATGGAAGTGATCTTGGAGCTGGTGACGACAAAGGGAGGACTGTCCTTTATCTGGCAGTTAAAAGCGGTTGCCGAGAGCTGATTGAATTTCTTATCAACCATGGGAGTGACGTTAACACAAAAGATCTAAGTGGACGTACAATTCTTGAAGCAATAGATGATTGTAATTTGTGGAGCTTGGAATGGAACGTTCTGGAAACGTACCTTGAGAATGGAGGTGACAAGAGGGTTGTGGATGAGATAACTGGTCGGACCACTCTTCACTATGCTGCAGTGTCCAAAAGTGTCGCTACTATTGACAATCTGATAAACGACGGATTGGCCCTTGAACCAAGGGACAAAAATGGGGACACTCCTCTACACCGAGCGGCAGCAAGGGGAACTCCAGAAATGATACAGCAACTTGTTGATAGAGGAGCGGACTTAACTGCTGTCAATAACAGAGGACAGACGCCATTTCTAGTGAGTCTTTCTACAAACAACAAGGAAGGAGCAAAGATTCTACTGAAACATGGAAGCAACGTGCAGGTGGCAGATAAAAATGGCAACACAGCTCTTCATTCTGCTGTATTCTTGCCAAGTCTTGCGAAGCTGATAGTAAAGAATGATGGAGATGTTAATGCAACGAATGTAGCCGGTTGCACTCCTCTTCACCGGGCTGCGTACTATACCTATTCAAACGTTGTTTTTAGGATTTTGTTGAAGGCAGGAGCAGATGTTCATTGCCGAGATAAGCATGGAAATACACCCCTCCACATAGCTATTACAAGAGCTAGAGAAGACGTTGCCAGAACGCTCATTGAAAACGGAAGTGATGTCCTCGCTGCTAATATACAGGGAAGAACTTGCCTGCATATGACGACTTGTTTTGGCGCCTATGGTTTAGTGGCAAAACTAATTCAACTCGGGGTGCAAGTAAATGCTGTTGATGAGCTGGGTTGTACCCCTCTTCATCTTGGTGTGCAAGCAAATGACACGATGGTGATAAGAGCTCTGTTGAAGCATGGCAGCAATTCCGAGGCTGAGGATTATAAAGGAAGTACAGCTCTCCATGTAGGCTGCTGTTCGGGAAGCAAAGACGCTGTGTCAGTTTTGATTGATCACGGAAGGTAAGACGGCAATGAATTATGTTTTTTCGTTATTGTTTTGTTTTGTTGTTGTTGTTTCGTATTTTGTTTTTTCTTTTTTGTGTTTACTTATTATTAGTGTTTCCTGGCGTTCGATCCGATAATTCAGGGAGGTCAAAGATTCTTCAATCAAGAAATTGACGTACTGAAATATGGGAGAGATCGAACAGTGATGGTAAAGCTTTGTAGAAATGGCTCGGGTTCCCATTGCAAATATCGTTTGAAAGTGTAATTAAGAAGACGTGAAGTTAAAACTGACCGAGTATGCACTTGTGATCTTCATATGTCAATTTCTGGGCAAATGTCTGTTGTTTCATTTGATATTATCTTAAATGGACCAGATTAATTGTGGTTTTATTTGTAGTAATCTCGAGGCTCAAGACGAAAAAGGATGCACTCCGCTTCACATCTGCGCAGTTTTTGATGAGAAACGTACTGCTCGTGTACTTGTTGAACGAGGAGCAAATTTGGAGGCTAGAGACAACGAAGAAAGTACTCCTCTCCATCTGGCTTCGGCCTTCAGTGATGTGGAAATGGCTAGTCTGTTTCTTGAACACGGAGCGAGTGTCAAGTCCAGAGATTCTGAAGGCAGTATTGCCCTCCATACAGCTGCTGCATTTGGCAAGACAGAAATCGTGCGGTTGTTAATTGATGCAGGCAGTGATTGCAATGCCGTTGATGGTATTGGAAACACACCGCTGCACGTGTCCGCGGGCTCTGGTCATGTGGAAGTAGTTCGTCTGTTGATTGACAAAGGAGCAGACATGTACGCAGTCAACAAGGAAGGGTTTACTCCTTCTAGATGTGCTAAATTGTTTGGTCACAAGGAAGTGGAGCAGTGTATTGAGGAAAGACACTGCTCTGAATGAAAGCCGTGACAATGATCTTAACGTGAATGGATACGTGCACATGTAAGACTTTCCTTCATTTGACATTTTAACCAGCTCATGAACAGCTTGTGCTAGTCATTGAAATTGAGAAAATCGTGGTATTTATACAATGATATCTTCTGTAGTAACCGTTCTAGAAGATGACATACTAAGTAACATCCTAGATTGATAACTTTTATATATAATGTTATACGTTTTGGCCAGTGCCAGAAAATATATCTAATTTGCAATAGCCGCGATGATCATTTTCACATTGGAAATCAGGCATATGGTTTAGAGAAGGCAGCATGTTTAAGAAATCAATTTCTGAAGTTTCAGCTCCTCTAGAATCATAATTGCATGTGTGTGGCATGATAGATGAAATTTACTTTAAAATGATTTAATTTAACAACAGAATCCGTTTTCTATTTACCCAATTAAATCACATGACTTAACTGTGTCAGGGCAAGAGCCTTCATGAATAAGGTCTTCTCTTTTTGTGCGTTCTTAATGGCGAGATATTCGTTGGTGGTAAATGTAAAATAGATTTAATATTGCTGTGGTGTTTTGTGTGTTAAACTATTTAGCCGCGTCTGCTAGTTACCAAAATTTGAAAACTTTGAGACTTTGCGTTTGATTGAAATTGATGAATAAACACCACAGAAAAAAACTGCTCAATAGCTTTGACCTGAACAATCGCACACTGTGGTTTCTTCCACAGGCTTAAAGTTAGTACTGCTTTTAAATAGCCTTCTTGTGATCGGCCGCAATGACATTTTACATATGTCATGTAATAGGTCACAGATTACGCTTGGCACTGCCTTTGAATATAGTTGGGATAGTCTTAAAGACAGTCTAAGCAAGAAATCATATAGATTGTAATGTGGTCAAAAGTAACTGGTCTTATCGCAGTCTTATTATTATTATTTTGTTAATTTTAGATATTTTAGAGGACGCGTAAGACATTTGTATTTGGTATACTACTCTATACAGGGGAAAAAAATTGACGGAGCTATACAATAAAGATTTTTGCTTTACCGTGTATCTTGATTGAGTAAACAAATTCAGCCAATTTACTTACTTGTGCTGAAAATTCAGGAAATCAGAATAGTAGAACGGCGTCTAATTGGCTAATGCCTCTGAATTTCAATACAGTAGAATTTATGCATGGCTACTTCAGAGGAATGAATCCTTGGTCGTTTCTTTTGCCTGAAAACACAACACGCGTGCTTCAACTTGGCGTTATGTGGCAAGAACAAGTTGTTAGTTCTTCCAGTTTTCGTAGCCGAGGGAGAGTGCACACGCGTGAAGCCTCATCCACAAGACCCCTTGCAAATTCATTTGATTGTTTTGCTTCAGACTCCGAGCGATGATTACAAGAATCAATCTATCCTATCCGATGTTACTGTGTTATTTATCAAACCATCTCCGGGGTCCTTTGCCGCAATTCAAAGCTAAGGCACTTAAGTACCGCGAGCTGACGTGTATAGTTTCAGACGAGTTGACGCGAGTGAATCTAGAAATAGGTCCCTGCAGCTGTTCAATTATAGTGTGTTTGTAGTATGTTTTATGGGCAATTAGGATCGAATGTACTAGGCGTTTTAGACCAGAACGCTCTTTACGACGAAATCCTGGGAAAAGACCCGTAAAATAAAACGACTTTGCAAACGACCACCTCCTGTCTTAAAGAGTTTCAGTTTACAGCTCAACTGTGCACAAAATATGGCGGAAACATAACTCAAAATTATGCACGTTTCCTGCTTCAGTATTACCCAAACTTGAATTCAACCAGTTTATTTTCAATGTAAATACCATTTAACTCTTTACATAGAGTGGTTTTCAATTGTGTGTCGTAGAACCAAAACCAAACAAACTACGTAGAAATAAGACTCTCAGCCAATCTCAAACCATAGTAAAACCAAAACCAAAATAACTGCCTGATTACTTTTGACACTCAATTGAAAACCGTTCTACCAGTCGACCAACTATGGAGTCTAAAAATGGCAGATTTTGTACCATTTAGAAACAAAACATGATCAATAACGCACCCAACTTAGTGTTCGAAATGTTGAAACCCTTGTATGATCAATTCAGAGCGGGTTATATTGTGGACCAGGTATGAAAATTTGCACGAGCGTAACAGTTACTATTTTAAGTGAACGTGGTTGATATTTACGATTTTCATGACGTCACATGACTGAAGTAACACGCCCACGGTACCACTTTCTAAGCCATTATTTGCAAGCACTTTTTCCAAACCTTTCCACTAGATCGGTATAATGATCCGCAAAGTTGGTATGACAAAAACGTATGGACTTTCACTTGCATTTGATACTTGTTCACGGTGCCCTTGCGGTCCGTACGAATTGTTATTGCCCGTCGAGCCAAACATATCAGACAAATATTATTTTCCCGTCTGGTCCGGCAACTCAGTCGATAAGTGGGCAGCCTATGTCTGATAAGACCTAAAAAAATAAAATATTCGCAAAAGGAGTTTGAAATCCTAATCAGTTCCTTTAGTCGAAATTGGCTAAGACCGGTGAAACATGAAACACTAGGAAAGTTTCGTCATCATTCACGAGGACGAAAGTAATTTTACAACACATTCTAAACGTCTACTTAAATGAACGCCTATGAATTTATTCAGTTCAAAACAAAAATATGTAAGCACATTCAGAAGTAAAAATAATAACATTTGTAGATACCCTTCTGGATAATCATCTTTTACAATGATTTGGAATCTTAGTGCTGGTATATTTTTAAGCTGGCCTTATCATGTTAGAAAGGATCCATTTGTTATCAACGTGAAATTGTAAGCACGTAAATTAGCATAAAATTGACTAATTGAGGAAGTGTTTTTTGATCTCTTTTGCGATATATAAGGAGTATTGCCTAGAGAGCTACACTTCATAACGACATTAAATGTATTTTTCAACGTGTCATTTTTATTATTAAAAAGTTCATTTGTAATTAAGTAATTGTTATTTTGAATTCAGAACTAAATTTGACTAGTGAGGTGGCTTGCAGCCAAGGAAAAATAATCCTTTTTTTACACTCTGGTCTCTTCTAAATTCCTTATCTATCATGATAAATAACACATTCGACCTCGTTGATTGGTCGATAATTTGCATATCACCTGGAATACGCAGTTTAATAACTTATATTGAGAGATCTGAGTGGATTGACACCCAATATATTATCGACAGGAGAAGGCCGTTTGCTCAGTGTCAATTTCACATCGAGAAAAACTATACGTCTCGGCAGACAATTCTGTCCCAGCACATCAAAAACGAAACATGTCACTTTGAAGAAACGGCAAGAGTTCCTTTCAGCACTGAAGAAAAAGGAAAGGTTAGTGGAAGGGTTATCGGTTTTCATATCTGTATGCAGACTTCTATTGTTTGTAACATGCAACATGGCTAACTTTCGTCGCTAAGTAAATGTACTTCAGCCGCCCAGCTGCTGGGTTCGGATCTGACTTTAAACTAGAATTCAAAGGAAAATTTCAAAAAGTAAGAATAGGAAATTCGCTTCAATAGAGCTGGCCGATGGAGAAAGACTATTTTTGAGTTTTAGTCTGGTAGGAAGAATGATGGTGTGACTGTTGCAGTTTAAAAGGACTTTTTTTGCAGTCTTTCATTAAAACATCACCATACTGGTCATTAACGGATAAGTGTGTGCGATCTGGGAACCGAAAAATATGAAAGACAAAGTGTTATCGAACTTACAGGTTTCAGGGAAATGACGCAAACAAAGAAATACAATCTTCTATTTCTTTCGACCTCAGCAGAAATAACCGCCTCTTCGCATAAATTATATCTTGATGTTACTTTTCTCGGATAAGAATATAAAATTACAAAATATTCTAACTGTGTTTTTGTTACTTGTGTGAGACGCACTTAAGTTAATAAATTAGTAAATAACCGTAGCGTATAATTAGTGGAAGACAGAGAGACTTTCATATTAGTTGTTCAGATGCGTACAGTTGGAATCAGTTCGAAAACGGACCTAATTTACCAACCCTTATCTGAGACACGCTTGAGTTAATAAATGTCGTATTCCAATTAAATAACTACCGTATGATGAGCGCGAGAAATCGAGTCACGAGTAACCGCTTCGTATTAGTTCATCTAGATGCGTTCAGTTTGAATCAGTTTCAAAACGGACCTAAATTACCAGTTTGATAAGTACTGAGTATAATATTAATAATGACATAAAATAGGTTAATTCGTTATATTAGCATTAATATCGCAAAATGTGGCTGACTTAAAGTACTTCAGCGATATTTTAATTAGTCCCTTCTGACAAATTTGCAAGTTGATTTCCAGTTGCGCCTCCAAGAATCTTAGTCATTTTATCACTCCTTTTTGGTCTTTGTTTTCGTTCTCTTCTCTTCCCATTTGACTTCTTCTCAACTTCGACCTCTATTCAACTTTAAAGAGCAGCTGCTCTGTTAGTATGTTGTAAAGTTCATGCAGATGTTTAACATTGATTTTCCTACAGACTGCTTTCTTTGGATAAAGGGTTTTTTTAATTTACCACGAACTTTTTCTTCAGACTCGAGTTTTGTAGTTAACAAAGAACTCGGGATTTTAGCAACAATAAGCCGATTTCACGAAAGATAACTATTAATCGAGGCATTTATTCCTTTTTTTAAAAAGAGAGAGAGAGAGAGAGAGAGAGAGAGAGAGAGAGAGAGAGAGAGAGAGAGAAAGAAAGAGAGCGAGAGAGAGAGAGAGAGAGAGAGAGAGAGAGAGAGAGAGACACTTTTGCGCCCAAATTCTTCTTATTTCGTATAGTGTGAT
This sequence comes from Orbicella faveolata, assembly GCF_042242905.1. Classification (NCBI taxonomy): domain Eukaryota; kingdom Metazoa; phylum Cnidaria; class Anthozoa; order Scleractinia; family Merulinidae; genus Orbicella; species Orbicella faveolata. Next base: position 30,200,583 of record NW_028301564.1, on the reverse strand, counting down.
CGTCGGGCTGAGGGTAGTTTTGAAAAGAACTGTTTTCAGTGACTGACGTTTCGACAACCTGAGCGGAAGTCATCAGAGTCAGAGTCAGAGTCAAGTGTATTGCGTTTGTCGTGATCAGTCGATGGCGTTATAAGTCTGGTTCGTTGAAAGTGGTTGGTCAGTTTAGCCATAATTGTATTGGCTGTAAGACTCGTGTAAAGTTTGTCAGCAGTCATTGGTCGGTTCGAGTAAGTTTCGATCCGTCTGTTGTTAGTCAAATTAAGTCGGTCTGTTTGAGGTCCGCTTGTCGGTTTCGTTTGTGCCGAGAATAAGTCGTTTGTAAGGTGCAAGTATAGCTGTTGCCTAAACTGACCAATCACTTTCAACGGACCAGACTTGTAAAATCATCGACTGACAGGTTGACGAAATGTCAGTCACCAACAACAAGCACTTCTTTCCAGAACATCCCTCACACAGATGATCACTCTATGTATACGATCTACTGATCATGATACTCCTGGGTTCAAACCAGTTACTATATTCTTCTTCGTCATTTGTTGTGAACTAAATACTACTAAATGCATACACTAGATGAATCAAAAGCAAACAACCGAACTTGTAAACGAATTCCCAACTGAAGATGATCGTTCAACGATCGAAACATGTCTTGTTTTAAACTTAAAGTTGTTGTCCATTTCTTAAAAAAAGCAAATATGCGTTTTTCGAATCCAACTTGGAACTCACATTATGTATCACCTGAGAGGTGATTATCATGAATCGGAGTGATTTATTACAACAACACCCGTAAAGACCATTTCAGGCTCAAAATGGTGTTAAAATTATGTATGAGAAAGGTCTGGCTCAGCACTAAACTAATAGACGTTTTCAAACCCCTTTAAAGATTTCAACAACTCGATAATGGGTTATCCGCCAAGTTGTTTGTAGACTGTGTAAATAGTTCGTGATTGGTTCTCCGCGCGCCTATTTGTCACGTAATCGGCGTACGGTCACATGGGTGTCCAATTACAGGTATCCAATTTGAACTGTTTGTAATTGGAAACCTGCAATTGGATACCCACGTGATTCGTACGTCAATTACGCGCGCTTTAATGGCTTCCTTTGCAATGTTACCTACAGTTTTCAAAACTTGTGAAAACCGCTTCAGACGTTTTCTCTCAAAAGAAGTTCTCAAAAAGACATTTTTAATTCCGAAATTTGTTATAGATACGATTAATTAGTAAATTGACCTCGTGTCGTACAATTCATGGAGTAATCGTGCTCTTAATGTCAAATCGACCTCGCGCTTCGCGCTACGCGCTCGTCCGATTTTGAAATTACTTGCGCGATTACTCCCTATTATACTCGGTCCAACTACTATTACTTAGCGGACAAATATTGTACCGAGAATAACTTTAAGTATATTACTGTCCTTTTAGCATTTTCTAAAAGCTAAAGATATAAATAGCTGCATGAAACCCCATTTACACGTGCTAAAAAATCGGCACGCCACGTCAAATTTTTGACACCGTGTCCAAACTATTTCAGCACTGCACTACCCATTTACACCACCAAAAACTAAAGTGTTTCTCCTACTGGGCACGGTTCCAATTTTTAATTGGCACCCCTGATTTCCGTCTGTTTTTTTTTTTCCCGGGAAATGGCGGATAGACAACAAGCAATCACTTTTCATCGCACGCTAAGCGTAAAATGGCAGACACGTAGCGGTATGAGAATTTCCGAGTTACCAGAGATAAATTTCAATTCTTTTTGAGATCGAGGGTGAAATAATGCGACCAGATACCACAATGCACCGAGCTGTTAGTGTTGAGCGCCCACAACTCTATCAAAGCTTTGGTGGCCAGGTCGGGCCTGTTTATTCCACGGTTTTCAGGTTTTTCCTCTGCGAATGGGAACGTGTTTGGGCCTCTCAGGCCACCATTTTTGTGGCACTTACGCATGCGCCAGGGTTGTTTTTTGACAAAAAGGCCTGGAACGGGAGGGGAGAGCATTTATACGAACGTAAATCTCAGCACGGTGTCTCGATTACCCGTGGCGAGACTACCTCTTGCGGCACCTCAAACATTTTGGGCACTGGTGCCACATTTCATTTGGGACCGCTAGGTTCACACGTGCCGTGCCCAAAAAAGTCAGCACGGTGCCAAAAATATACCGTGCCGTGTCGATTTTTTAGCGCGTGTAAATAGGGTTTGAAATAACGCCAAAAACAATTTCCCGTGGGAACTCAAGAAAATAAATTTCACTGAAAGCTTAGAGAAATTGTGCAAACACAGTTAAAATTTTACCATCAGTTTCATTTCACCATTACTATTCAAGTGTTTTATATGAATTTCAAAATTTGTTTTCGACATAATTTGGTGTTGATAGAAATGATTTCGCTTGAAAATATAGTTAAAACAGTCGGACAAAAGTTTGTAATACTAACTGTAAATAAACTCGGTATAAAGTTTTTGTCCATTAGTAACTCGAACTTCTAGTGGATTTCCTCTTTCCTCTGAACTGGCTTCTCATTTCATCATTCACTTATTCTACTGTCAATCTCTGTAAAACGATTGTAGCTGAACATATATGTACTTTGTGTACTCTGAACGTTCAGTGAACGTTTCGACGTGATTTCTGCCCAATGTAAAGCGAAATTAAATGCGGTTTGTATTTGTAACGTTAGACTTAGGTATGATTTTAAATTTGAGCCAGTCTGATCTTTCATAGAATCAAATTCAAAGCTTACTGGTGTTCCAGGTGGCGTTCACTACACTCAGTCACCATGTCGATACACAGACAGCACGCAAACTTCATCACAGTTGCCGTTTGAATTGTGGCTACATAGAAAGCACGTTTATTTCCGATCCCTGTATCGCAGGGTCAACGGTCCTAATGGCTTGCAAGACGTAACGAAATTGGTTAGCCTCAAATTCGAAAGCGCTAATTCTGGCAAAGTTGTTAACTTTTGTTGCCACATTCGACAACCGTCGGTGGTAGACAGTGCCGAGCATTAAAAGTCGTTGAGAGTCAGTGAGATATTAAAATAGTAGGCTATAAAGCGAGGAAGACAATTATACAAGCCTATTGAAAACTCATGGCCAAAAAGAACAAATTTTTCTTTGCCTTCGTAGGTAATTAGAAAGCTATTGACTGACAATGCATAAAGCGACTTTGGAATGCTCAAAAAGGAACTTTGAATACCAAAGATGTTATTTTCTACGACTGACGCTATTGGTCCAAACCAGTTCCTAATCTGGATGCAGCCTGGTGACAATCTCACTATGTGTGAAATAATTAAACCTTTTTGACTGCCCCTTTCAAATACCTGCTAAACTGACTGTAGAAGCGTTTTGTACCTACTGATAAGGTGAAAGATCTGAATGCAGACAAACAGATGTTACTGTCGACCTGATGCGGGATCACTAAAAGTTTTTGAATCTGTGACAGCTTGGCAGCTTTTATAGTTAACCACGCATTTTAGGGCTGATGTTCTTACCATGAGTAAAACAACGTTTTAATGAAGTCTTTGTCCGAAACTCGTCTGGCTATAGAATCAGGTAGGTCTGTAGGTTAACCCCTTCTGTGTCATAATTTACGTTCAGTTATTGAGAAACAAATCGAATTTGCGCTTACGTCGACTGAAAGTCGATGTACTCCCTGCTAGCAGTTGTTTTCTTTGTGATTCTACTACTACTGACAGCGTATGACGTTATCTTCGATTCAGGGAAAAGAAAACATTTCGCAAAAATAAAAAAAGATTTAAGCGAGTCGGATTTTGAACTTCTCAGTATCATTTCAGCAATCAGGGGGAGCATGAGCCTTTTTTGACATAAATTTAGTTCGGCTTAAAAAGGACTTGATAGCAAGAGATGATGATGTCCTTGATAGCAAGAGAAAATGTTGATATCGAATCGAAATCCTCCTTTTAAATAACGTGTGCAAATTCACTAAGTTTAAAAATCAGACTTCATGTCCTAAGTCTCTTTATTTTGTTATCTTGACTCAGTTTAACTGCCGATGCGCCCTCCAAAGAAGCATCTCACATTTCGGCGAATTGTATGTGTCAGAATTCACCAAACCGGTTTAAGACTCGTTTAACATTTACCTATAGGAGAATATTTCTTCTAGAGTATCGGAAAAAAAGCTAGTCGGCTGCGTCTACACATATGTCCAAGTTAAAAGAAATGTTAGCGTAGATTTTAATTGCACTTCAGTTCATTTGCCACAATCGTTGCCTTCTTTGAAGCCTTATAAAATAAATTTCATGTGAAGTTTTCCGTCATACTCAGAGATAAACGTTCTTTAATCCTTCGCCCAAAGCTCAAGGCAACGCAACTGCTTATTAAATAATTACAATATACATTTTGGAGAAATATTTTCCAGCTACAGTCTTTCAAACTCGTTATGAGCTATAATATACCAGGATTATTAGGATAAATAAATGTCCCATAATGTTACGGGTGTTCAAATTCTAAATCAAAAACTCATCCTGATCTTTCCTACCCCAAAAAATATATAATGAGAAACAAAATATATATATGAAGTAAGCACCATATTTATTGGACCGGTCAAATTAAACTGATAAGCACGTTTCACTATTTAGACAAATTTGAAGGAAACGTTGACACGAGATTAGCGGGGTTTTTTGCATGAATTGCGTTCTAAGGCATTTGGAACCGGTGCTGGCTATTTTCTGCGACTTTAAAATTAAAGTAGTGTTCTTCTTCTAGCTTCAAGGGTACTTACTTGACTTCCGTATGTAAGTGCAGTGTGAGAGTTCATGAGTACAAGTCAGCACTACTTTACTTATATCGAATTTCGCGCGAACTTAATTGCGCGATTTTAGCTAAGCAATATTTCACGAGGTTTTAATTCCTCCATTTAAAGAAGACTTTAAAAAAAAGAACATTAAATTTCGATTAAGTACATCAACAAAGATTGTATTTTCATAAACTTCACAGAGGTAATAAAGCATGATACAATATACCATACTGAGGTATTTGAAAAAGAACAGTCTTTCAAATAACGTACAAAACACATTTAATCAGTCATCCGCTTGTACGACAGTTATAGCAGATTTCGTAGCTGAGTCATCCAGATCTTCAAAGCGATTATCCGAGGGAAGTTTCTCACCTAAAAGCATCGGCAACAGCAACTTGATGATGGCGGCAAATTGATGATGGTGGTAGCGAGGCAGTGTGGCCGAGTGGTTTAGGGCGCTGGTGTTGTAATCCGGAGGTCCCGGGTTCAAGGCCTCCACCCTGCAACTAGCGCGATTTGTTTCTCGGTGATCCCGAGTTCAAATCCTCGGTCACGCTTTGCAAATAGCCAACTGGTCTGCCTCCCGCCAGTTGGGATTTTTAACTATTATACGTTTATTTGAAATATTTGTTTTCTTTGTTTCAGTGGCATGCCTGTAAACTAGCTAAGCTTAGTGCTTGTACAGCTAAGTGCATGGCCACCATAAATAGATTTACATTTACAATTTTTTACATTGTACGCTTGTAGAATACGAGCAGTGTTTTGTTTTCGTGAGTCCTAAATTTCGCGATTTTTGGCAATTCGCAAAACACGCGAAAGTCGTGACAAAATAGTAGCGAAAATAAGTACGAATCTCAGCTATCAAACGAAAATAACATCTGGTCCAAAAATAAGATTAATTATGTAAACCAATTTTGTTCACAATCCACGCACCAGCAGCGAAATTAAAGAGAATTCATACAAACGTAAATTAAAATGCGCACTTCAATCCACCACGCGATTAAACTGTCCTAACATATATCAAAATATGTCTACAGCTTTAAGCGTTATCGATTGTGAACAGACGCAGAGCAACATCGACTCTAGCTGTGTTATATAACAGAGAAAACGAAAGAAATGTTAATAACGTCATTTATGCGTCTGCTCTCCAATTGACAATGAGTAAGAACTGATCAAAATGCGAGAACAGTATGACGGAGGGAATCCTTTCTCAGATTTCTGTTATTTCAGGAATGTTTATTTGTTTGTTTGTTTGTTTGTTTATTTTTGTTTGTTTGTTTGTTTATCATATACACCCAAGCGATGGTTATTATTATTAAGAATAGAAAACGACTGCAACAAAACAAAGAAGCATGCGAATCATTACATCTTTAGAAACACGGAGTGATTGACATAGGTAGCCTTTTCCATTAGGTAGAGTTTCAATTACAAACCAAGGTGAAAACAATTTTTCGAAATTAAATGACAGGTAAGTCACTCAGGATCAGGTGTTTTCAGAATTCAGTGAGCTCAGGAAACCAGACAGGCACGCTAATATAAAATACTAAACATTGATAGAGACATGAAGAGAACGACGTGACGTGAATCCGAAAAGTGTTTTGATTCCTCAAAGAGTAAGAGTTTTTTTCAATGACTTAGACTGATCACATGTTAACTCTTTCTGGCGATTCGCTGATCAATTTAAGCTCTCCTTAGTTTCTTTTCTTGTGTGTCACAGAACTGTTTTTGAGGCTGCCGTAACAGCTGAGAGAATCCGACAGACACATTGGACAAGACACTGGCAAGGTACGATCGAAAATTTAAAAGCAATATATTCCGGTCTCAATTAAAATCAGTTTCACTAAAATACTTAGTGGATATAAAAAAAGATATTTAGACATGTTTCGCAACTACCTCTGTTACGTCCAATTGAATTGCTCATACTCGTGGCTGCCAAGGAAAGAAAAACTAAACGCTGGCCGATCAGTACATAAAGAAATGACTTTCTTTTTTTTTTTTTTTTTTTAAAAAAATCAATTTTAGCATCAACACCGTTGCTGGGCCTGATTGTTTTGAGTTGTCACGCATTGACAAACATGGTTGGAGTTATCGAGGGTAAATTTATGTAGAAAATTACCTGAAGGGAAACGAAAATTGCTTCGAGTTATCGAGGGTTCGAGCTACTAAGGGCAAAATTAAAGTAAACGTATGACGACAATCCACTGGCGAAGGGAGCTTGGTTCGAGCTATCGGGAGTGTACTGTATGTACTTCTTTGAGACGGTTTTTGCATACTGACTGCGTAACTGTTAACTTCTCAAGAGAGTACTTCCGACTATCCGCCAGCTATTGACCATTTAAAGTTGTGCCATTAAAATTTCGACAACGTTTTTGTGTAGTTACTGAGCTACTGAAAAACTCCTAATTCAAATTCAAATTCAAACGTGTCACTCTTTCCTTTCTACTTTAGTTATGTAAACAAAGACGAAGGAAAAAAGTAACACGTTTGAATGAGAGCCCTTTTCAAGGTTTTTCAGTTGCAAGACACGGTGCTTTTGTCTGAGGCTCACTGCAAAACTTATCAAACGTTCCCATCAGCTAAGTAGTTAATTACCCGTCTCTAATACCCAGGTCTTTTAACCGACTTCAAACAGCACGTAGCCTTCAGCCGATTACTACGCGCCTCGTCTGGATGAAAATAAAATAGAACAGCGGTGGTAAAAGGTTTCGTTTGGTCTCGTTAAGATCGATATCAATCATCAAAGAGAATAGCAAACCCTGACAAACTTCACTTCGTGAACCAACTCTTCCGGCACTACTGCTCTCAATCCCCGATTGCTGGCTAAAGCCTCTGCAGGTAAGTTTACCTATGGTTTCAACTTCTTTAATTTTTCAGAAGGACATTACAATATAGCGTATTATATTTCGGTTTTCGAATGTATTTGGTGTCTTGATCGTGATAAGGAAACTTTGGAGCCAGCCTGGAGGCATTAAAGCTTGAAATGACGCACATAACCTCTTACAGAAATGTTGTTAGCATCGAACATACGGCTGGTGCTGTTTTTGTTGTTTTTTGGCTAGTTTTGCCGTTTAGAGAAAGGAAGAATTTTATATGGTCTAACCAAAAGCATATAATTATATTGTATTGTATTTACAGATTTTCAACACAAAAAAAACTTCCTTTCTGAATCTCATCCTCGGATTTATTCTTAAAATATTCTTACAATTTCGCAAACTTCAGCCCCGATATTCTTATAAAACATTTTCTTACAGAAGAGAGTGTATTCGCTAATAGATAGCAGCGAGTGAGTTTTTAAAGCAACTTCTTGCTATACATTTCAAAATTCAGGTTCATTCACCGCAACCAGCTTCAACTGATTAATTATTATTCCACAGATAAGGAATGTTCACCACACAGATTTCATTCATGCATTCATTATAAATTGTTGTGTCTACTGTGGGTGTTCTGTCAAATTTAACCCAAACCGGCCTTTTAATATAGGAACCAGCCGAGCGAGCACAGAATGCTAAGGCAAAATGTTTTTGCTGTCCAGTGTAAAAAGCATGGGATGTCTTAAGATTACCAAAGTAATTCTTCTCTTTATACCGAATGTCTCACATAAATAAATAAATAAATAAATAAATAAATAAATAAATAAATAAATCACGAGAGTTGTCATCGAGATAACCTGGCCTTTTCTTCTCGCGCGCTACGGACTACACAAGGGCCGGCGAAAACTACACGGTCAAGCTTTGGATCTTTGGCGACGCGTTATGTCAATTGCCGTAACATATTTTGCGCGAAGCTAAAAGGAGAGGTTGACTTGAGTCTGACTGATTGCGTGACCTTTTGCTCGATGAGGTTTTGCCGAGTCGCAACTTCATTTTCTTGCCGGTGTTTTTCTCTCCTCGGTCTATATTCATGACTTGAAGGACGGGATACTTGAAAATCCTTGGTAGGTGTTGAAGTCAAATACAAGAGTGTACGTTGTAAATTATCTAAGGATACGAATACGTTTTCATATCTTGCTAGCTTAAAAGCAAATGACGGTATCTACTCCATAAGAGCATCAAACCACAAAGCTGTCTAGAATTCAAATATGTACTGTTCGACTTCGCTTATCTCTGTTTTACAAAACAGAGCTTAAAAGATAACTTATAATCTATGACAGTTTGCCTGACTCATGCATAGGCTTAGGACAGCCGGAAACGCCGTATTTTATCAAGAAGTATTTTAGTTTCTCGTTGCCTTGGAGGAATTTCCGTATTGAAAAGAATCTAGGTCCAATTAGCCCAAAGGCTTAGTCTGATAAAGTTATTTTATAATTAGGCGTACTGACGGTGTCCAGGTTGTGTCCATAATGACTGATATTAATCAACAGCTGGATTGTGACTAGAGCCAGAGAGCATATATAACCTCCCCTGGGGGAGGAACTTTCAAGTTTCAGGTGAAAAGGTTGGGGATGCTCGTCGGAAAATTTGAATCAGACCCCGAAAGGAAACCAAACTGGGCGTGGCTCGAGGATAATTTGACCCCTAAAGGATACCACTTCAAAACGGACGTGACATCTTTTTTATTATTATTATTTCTTCGAAGCAACACTAAATCCGTGATTTACACTCCTAAGCGAGACGAGCACGGCGTCCCCTACCTGTTCACAAGGGGTCTTCCCTCCCCCTCCTGAAAATTCTCTCAGGTTCATTCTCCTGTGTGACTCCCCCTAAAGGCTAATTGTACGAAAGGTAAAATCACCGGAAATATGAACCAGCCGCTGCACACGCATTCATTTTGTCAGTACAGCGCGGGAAATCGCTTCGCGCGCGAGGGCTGTTTAGTCGACGCGCGAGGTTGAGTGTTGCATGTTGACAGGAGACTTTCGCAGTGTAGAAGGCCATACTTTTGGCTTTGTTTCTCGTCGATCAGTTTTTTATTTTTCCGTTAAGCGTTTTCTTCAGCTGTGAACTGACCTAGAGAGAAACGAGCCGGAGCGCGAACTCCAGGTTAGGAACATGCGAATCAAATGTCGTTTTCAAATGTGTACTTTAGCACTTTTCGTTAAAAACTCTGCCGGCACTGCGTGCAATTGTAATCCATTCTCTGCAAATGCAACTTTCAGTTCCTCGATACTAGCACAGATTTCAACTTTTGGAAACTTGTTATTATTTATCGTGCTGTTTTTTCTTTTTCTTTTTGCACTCAAACCATATGTACGCCTTAACGTTCTTGCTGTGGGGCAGGTGAATGTGGGCGAGTGATTATTGTAAACTTCAAGGTGCAGTTTGTTTCATATCCTGTCGTAAAAAACCCCACTGCTTGGTAACGGTCATTAAACAATTTAAGTTTACTTTAAGTAAAAAAGTGCGGCAAAAGGCCTGAATATTCTTCTGCCATGATTATTTCTTAGCAATAGATGGACCGCCAAGCCATTCACTGATGACAAATAGAGATGTTGTCAACATGCTTTTAGCACCCCGGAGCCTCACACTGGAAGCGAAGTAATAAAGAAATTTACCTTTTCCTAAACATTTGACAAAACAGACCTCAATTTATATAGCTCAAGAATATCGACCGTTACTCTTGCCGGTGAATTGTCTTTTGTCATTTTATCATTTTATAGAGTGTATCAAAATTATTTTTTTCCACTAAAACCGGACAGACCAATATTTTGATGGTCAGTTCGATCGACGCGCGCAGTGTGAACATTTAGGCCTGCTGATGAGAGCTGTAGTTAAACTGTATATTAGGACAGTGATGTAAAAAACAAATTTTTTCTCTTGAACAAGAGAGAAACAGAAAACAGTCTCAAATAGTCACAAATTAACATAAAAAAATTATGAGTTACTTATTCTTAACACAAAGTAATCTATTAAAAGAAATTGCTTCTCGAACTAATGGGAAAGAAACCTTTTTGTGGTCAAAACTAAAAATTATAATGCTCGTTTCCGCCTCTATTCCTTTTAAAACTCGGTTCATCTTCCAATTTGTCAAACTGAATCGTAACCAGATTCGATACCACAATAAGGTATGCGTTTGAGAACACTGAAAAGGAAACTGTAAAATATTCTAGTTTAAAGTTTTTTAGTTTTTTTTTTTGACATTTCATGTTATCCGTCATATTTCATTAGATATATGTTTGCACTCTCATCAGCTGTGTATTTGTTTATACAAGTTTGAGAACTTGCATTGAAAGACAGTACATGACAATTATCATTCTGCAGTTCAGGAGTGCTAACACATGTTGTTTTTCATGCTAGGTATTTTTCACAGATAGTTAAGTGATGTGTGCGAGGTAATTTTGCTAGGAATCAAGGAGATCTGAATGAGACCTGCGACAAAACAGCTGATCCCTGCGCAACGTGATCCGATAGAGGAGACTTTTGACTCAAAAAGAGGTAAATTTGTAAAGCACTATAACTCTTTACCTTTGCCTTTTCTAAATCTTTATCAGAAAAAATTGTCCCTTATATACTGTTTACACTCCCTTTTTAAGACGTTTCTTCACAACGACGAAAGGACCGAGCTGAAATTGATTCTAATATAGTATACATGTAAGAATGGCCGTCGAAAAGATACTTTCACCTGAATTCAGTTAAAAGGTCAGCTTGTTTAATTTTGCTAGTTTGTTAACCTTCGAGCAAGACGTTCTCCAGGAAACGTGTTCTTCGTCGTTATTTACAAAGCTAACTTGTCAGTCTTCACACTTAGTAAAGACATGAAAATGGGCGTGTTTATTCATACGAAGTACTTTTTTCTCATTGGTAATTCTGCTCATTTAAAAGCTATTTTTTCCAACCTCTTTCATTTCAATACGGAGCGAGTCTTTCATAGTTTGACACCAAAATTTTCTGTTATAAATGTTTGCATCACCTGTGTGGCCCTGAATTTTAAACTGAGCGGCCGAAAATTAAGAAAATGCGTTCATTATAGTGTTCAATGTGGTCCACGACTCCAGCTGGTTTACCCGAATATTGAAATAAATTGATACCCCCTGGAAAATACATGATATGCGCGTCAATGCAAAGAACATCAGTGCACGAAGCAAGCCCTTGCATGTATATACCTTAATGTATGACTGGTCCGGAAGCTTCTTTTATTATTTTTTATTATTTTTAGTGTTTTTCAATGGCATGTCAAAATTTCAAGTCCATCCTTCCATCAACGACTGTCATGTCGAAAGGAACGTGACCATGGTTTACACTTTCCTAATTGTGGAATACATTATCCTGGCACGTGCTGTTTGCTGTTGATTTATTTAGCAGGTTACGTTCGGAATTACGTCAATTAAGAATACTTCCACGGAGATTGTCGCAAGTTACTGCCAATTCATGCTGGGAGTAAACGTGATATTTTAACACCGACCACGAAAGCTGTTATCTAATTTGTCACATAAAAATTTTAGTACAGTTTATACAGTACAGTTTGAAAGTTGCCGATTTCACCATGATCTTGTGGACACGCCTGACCGTGTTCCCCTAAGTGTGCGCATCGACTGGTCTTCTCAGTCAGTGTTAATCAGTCCAGTGTTTTTTGTCGTAAAACAGGCTCAGGAAAACCCTCAAAGTAACGTAAACTAACTCTTCCTAGTCTAACCCAAGAACCATTCATTTTATATGAGTATAGAACCCTAAGAACGTTCAGTCTGAGAAAAGCCAAAAGCTAGAGAAAATCCCAAGAACGACCTTAAGGCTAAAAGTGTGAGGACATTCCTAATTTTGTCCGTCATATATCAAAATTTTAAATGCACGTTAGTCAGAATCCGAGAAAAGTACACGTAAGAACATGTTCAAGGTCAATTCCGCATGAGTCAGCATTTCGAAGCATAAAACAGGATATATAAACAGAAAGCTGTTCTCAAGATAACTCTGCTGTAACGATGACGTAAATGACGAAATGTAGTTTGAAATTTTTCGCACGTTTGCTTATCAGAGCGTCATCAGTCGTGTCCTCCGCAACAAATGCAAATTAGTTAGCGATGGCAGGTTATAAATGATGTTTATTATCGAAAACTGCCGCACAAGTCGCCTCGATTAGTGTGAACACTTCTCAAGTTTGCAGAATTTACCAACATACGGCTAGAAATATTCCGCTTGAAAAATATCTGATGGGTTCGAATACTATGCTATAGGAGAGGTGATAGTTCATGATTATTAGCTTTCTTTCAGTGGGTTAAATAAATAAAGCTGGTTTTTGAAATTGTGTTGGAGAAAGATTTTTAAACTCTTGGCATGTAAAACACGCGCAAAGTTCTTAGTTTAGGTTTGTCTGTGCTACACAACCATTGTGTGAATTACACTTCGAAATGAAAACAAAATTAACACGCGACAGAATTTTCTCACAGGTTAAATAAATTTTCAGTAAACTAATTACGAACTTGCTAACGAAAGCCTGGATGACGAGACCTTATTGTTTGAGATCTGATTGCGTTGAAACTTCGTTTATACGAGAGCAAGCAATGATTACTTGAATTGTCTTGCAAACTTAAGAAAACGATTCGTTCACCGCACGGAGGCAATCTGCAGAAAAACCAAGCACGTATTGGTAATTGCAGTATTAGCGCTTCGCTCGTCGCCACTATCTTGCGCATGCGTAACGTTGTCGTTTTTTGTTGACATATCAAATGTAAATCAGTATTTTATCGATTTCAAAGAGGATTTAAAACAATACAGGATTCATAATAATAAAACGATCACTATGAAATGTAAGCATGGCATATGGGCTTTGTTTCAAAATACAGCTATATCCGGCTTATTTAATTGCAGTTCTTTTTTTCTCGAGGATCTGAAAAATCTCAACTGATTATTTCTTAATTCGATTTAAACCACCCAATGCTTACTCTGAGGCTTAACTAACGAGTAATAACTGGTGATTATGGTTTCTCGAGTCTTCCTATATCACTAAACAGCTAGGTAAGTTAGTACGGTTTAATATAACTACCCAAATGCTCAATTTTGTGCTCTAGGGCTCTATACTGCCTCGTGTTGTACAGAAATTTTTCCTTGATAACATCACCGCAAAAACGCAGGGCGCGCTGGTTTCGTTCCGTGCCATTTTGCTTTTAATGTTCCACTTTCTATTAAAGCTTTTTTACAGTCAGTTCAATATTCAGCTGAACGCCTATGTATTAGCCTTTTTCATGTCGCCAGGACAATTACCTTTTGTAAATATAATGTCATCCGGAGGGTGTCAGAAAAATGAATATGCATTGCCTTAGTTCCAAATGACGAGCGGTTGTCCTGAATACACTACAACTTTTAACATCAGGCAGGATTAGTGCTTTGATGAATTCTGACTTGCTGTCAGTATCTTCAGAACGTTGTTTACACTTGGACCGGACAGACACTCTGGCTCAGTTTACGAGTTGTTCGTTCAACTGGAATTTAGCAGATCAATAACAACTTCAAAGGTCTTTGTTTTTCATTTCTTTGTGGAGTGGGCAGAGTTGTCGTGTCTCAAAGCAACTAGGCGAAAAAAAAATAATTGACGCAAACTCATTTTAACCTTGGTTAATCGTGCCTGTCCATGATTTGCGGACAAACTGAAATTCAAAACAATATTGCTATCGTCATACCTGCGGCATTTAGTTTCCGAGTTGAGCAGGCGAGGAAAGCATTAACACATTGATGTGTCTGGTTATCTTTTCATCAGGTAAAAAAGACTAACGAGGTTCAACTTTTGGCGTTTCGTAAAATTTTGCATCTCGCGATGACGAACTCAACATCGACACAGAACGCTACAAACAATTCTTCAGCGCCTCGAGAGGAAATTAGTGTAATGGGATTTTATGGAACAGACGAATTTCAGACGATTATCGTCGTTTTACTAACAGTTGTGATAGTCTTTGGTTTTCTGGGGAACTTAACAGTCATTGGCACTATTTTCCAACGCCAGCGAAACCTCAAGACCTCCAGTAACTACTTGATAATGAATATTGCTGCGGCTGATCTGTTTGTAGCGGTAATTGTCGCTCCACTCCGTTTCGTAGAAATGTTCCACGGATGGCCTCTCGGAGAGTTCCTCTGCCACTTCTTAGCTCCTCTCCAAGACGTTATTGTCTGCGTATCAGTGATCACACACACAGTGATTGCTTTGGAAAGATACCGAGGGATAGTACAGCCATTTAAAGTGAAGCTCTCCGTTCGCCGAACAAAACAAGCGATTGGAATTATCTGGGTGGTATGTTACATCGCCAGCGGTCTTCCCCTTGCTTTTATTGTAACAGTGACACGCGTCGGGGACGTTCAAGAGTGTAGAGTTCGATGGCCATTACATATTTTTCGACAACTTTACAAAGTTTTTCTTGTGATCGTGTTTGTAATCGTGCCGTTGGTGATTCAAACTTACTCTTACTCCTGCATTGTGAAAGTAGTCAACATTGAAATCACGGCTGTAAACGACTCCATTGATTTAGATGCCCCGGCAACTAGACTTGCGCAGAGTAAAGCTCGAGTCGTGAAGATGCTAATCTTTCTTGTCGTTGCTTTTCAATTGTGTTCCATTCCTCGCGTCTTAACCATGTTGCTGTGGGAATTTGGTGATTTTAAAGGCAATCTCAGTTTCCAATACGCTATTACAATAACTCTGATTACTTACTATCTTAAGCACGTGATTAACCCCTTTATCATCTTTGCAACGAGTGCAGAATTCCGCGGCAGTTGCGGATTATGTGTGATGTGCAAATGAGCGGCAAAATAGAAAGTCGGATTTCCTAAAATAAATCGTATTTAAAAACTGGATAGCACAGATTAGTTGATTGCGGCTCGTCAGTGATATCTCAGAGACTGTTATCATGGAAATGCACAAGAAAAAACATAAACTAATAAGGGTAAAAAAAAAACGGCAAAGGCAGTCTGTCCTCAAACTGTAAACCACAGAAGGAAGTACGAAGACAAAACTTTTGTCGTCTCTGTTTTCAGTGACTAAAAACAGAAAAGAAGAGAAGCCGTCTCTGATGAATACATAATTTTACTTTTTATAATAGACCATAGTCATAAACGTTCAGTTGGAAGTCACTTGGAGTACAATGTATGTGGGTAAAGTAATTAAAACTGGTATTAAATGTCACTCAGAACACACCCTTCTAAATATTTGCGCAGCTGAGGTAAAAATAATTTGAATATCTTTGAACTAGCAATATCGTGGAAAACGAAATTTGTGACGGACCAGCTGGTGCTCAAGTTAAGCCAAGTCGATCTTTATTTTTTACACAAAATCGTATCATATTTACGCTATAGTGTTCCTAAGAGTCACGTTACTCAGTTGACACATGAAGAACTACTAACTTAAGAAAAATAAAATGCGGTAACAACTTATACTATCAAGCTTTCTACTATTTATAGTGTGTTAAAAAAATAATTTTTGTAGTTGAGGTTCTACCGCAGTGCACTGATCCACAACCACATCTGCATAAAAGGATACTGATCCCGGGGGGTACTCCCGGAAGAACTGGGTGGGGGTGTGCGGCCCGCTTCCCAAAACCCTTACCCTATTTATGACCAAAATCTGCGATGTTTCCTACCCTATTTATGAACTGATCAATAATTCGAAACTCTATTTATGACTGACCCTTCAATCAAAACCCTGTTTCAGGTCTTCGTTTTCTTATAATTAGTTCCCTAGTTCAGACCAATGTTTAATTACCGTAAACATAATTTGTGAATGGCTTTTGTTGATTTTCTTTGCGGTAATGATGAAAAAGTGGCTTCTTCTTGAAAACATACCCATATCAAGGCTAGAGTGCAAAAACCATACCCTATTTATGGCCAAAATGGCCAAAATCAGCTGAAATCGATACCCTATTTGTGACCAAAACGGCTGAAAAACCATAGCCTTTGGGGCCGCACATACCTATATAGCCCATATAGGGGAGTACCCCCCTCCCCGGATACTGATAAACGAAAGTGCCACATCTTTTGTTTGAAGGAATTGAGCCCTAACTGATGAAGATATCATTCGAAACCCTTTTAGCCGAGATCAGTTTGTTTGTAATGCGAGTATGAGGTTAGCCTTTCAGAAGGAAGTCATAGTACTCTAATGGCGCCGTTTAAGAATAGATTATTTTAGGTCAGTTATTAGAATAGAGACCCTTACCTTATACTAGGGGGTATTGGAATAGGAGCCACGTTTTTCAGAAAAGAGACGCTCATAATCGGACGGATGGCGCAAAATTGAGTCATCACGATACGTAAACTTATCCCGCATCTTCTGGTAACACTAATGTGGCTGCCATGAAAACTATAGAACATGCTAACATAAAATGGAAGTGTGGACAACTTAAAGAGATCCCGTAAAGGCTCAATGGCTTAAGACGGGTAGGGGAAGAGGAAAGTGAATTAGAAACAAAGATTTAAATGAAGCGAGGAAGAGAAAGTACGAGTGGGTAATTTAACGAGTAAGTAATGCCGAGAGTGTGACAACAAAATATAGGCATGCAACACGTACGCATGGTTTTAATTTTCTCTA
The DNA here is from genome assembly GCF_042242905.1 of Orbicella faveolata. Lineage (NCBI taxonomy): Eukaryota > Metazoa > Cnidaria > Anthozoa > Scleractinia > Merulinidae > Orbicella > Orbicella faveolata. Next base: position 30,183,405 of record NW_028301564.1, on the reverse strand, counting down.
TTTTTAATAATTTATCTCTTCCTTCTGATATCAAATTAATTCAATAAATTCAGGTGTTAACGTTCCTGTAATAAAGCATTTTGTTTTCGTTCTGTTCAGTATTTGATGAAGAAAAATAAAATCATGAAAAAAAAATTCAACCAGCGTGAAGTACAGTTTGCCTGTGATTTTGCTGTGCAGCCATGACGAACGTTTTGTAGTTTATGCTTAGTTACTTAGTTCTAATTAAATGAAAAAGTGCTTACCAGGGAGACGGGAAAAAAAGGTTACAGGTAAAGACTGCACACGAGCCAGGTGGCCCATCCGGCCGACGCGTATCTCCGGTTTCTGTTGCATGAAACGACTTGGAGTATTTCTACTCCCCCCTGGATGGGATGCTAGTCCATCGCAGGGTTACCCCCCAGCATTAAATTCGTTGGTGCTCATTTACACACCTGGGTGGAGAGAGATACTGTGAGAGTAAAGATTTCGCCAAAGAACTCAACTATGTCCCCGGCCAAGGCTCGATCTCGGACCATTCGATCCGGAGTCAAGCACACTAACCATGAGGTCACCGCACCTCAACAACTGAACAACAACAAAACGACGAGCACTGTGGCTTCTGGCAAGAGAATATACTTCTGGTCAATCATCAGAGAAAACATTAAATTACTCAATGCCAATTTTTGACTCCTAGTCCGTGATCATCTGCGTTTTACTTTGAAAACGTATCCTCGTGTACCAAGGGTCACCAAAATATGATTTGAAAACAGAGCATGCCAATCACCCGGGGGGACCCCCATATAAAAAGGACGGTGGTGCTCGTCGGAAATTTTGAAAACAGCCCCTAAGAGGTACCAAGATCCTGTTTTGTGGGCGTGGCTTGAAATTTATTCTCCCCTAAGAGACACCAATTCTTACATAACACATTATCTCCTGTCATATTCTTTTCCACTCAATACCCTAAAGGGTGCTGCCAAAGCTCCCGCTCCCGCCTCCCGCTGTCGATCCTTTGACGCTACACGCCCTAAGGGGTACCAAAACCTCTTTTTTAACCCCTAAAATGTACGACGAGCACCCCCGTCATTTTTATACGGGAGTCTCCCAGAGGCCAATCAGTTCCTAAACTGAAACTTCCCGCAGGGTTGCTTCGCTCTTATACATGGGTCTGTGATAACATGGAAAGCAGAAATATAGATATGTAAATCAGCTGCCAGTTATCAGAGTGTGCGTATCTTTAATTCTTCGGTTTACACTGCTTGAAGCAACCTAGGTGTAACTACCCCCTCCCCGAGGTGGAATACTAGTCCATTGCAGGGTTACCCCATAATTCTTTCACCCCCTCACAAACGTGTTTCCAAAACTCTAAGACTAATACTTTCCAAAACTCTTAACGCTAAGCCACAAGTGACACTTGGGTAATTTCCCGAGCTTCCTAGCGCGCGTTCTCAAAAACACGTTTGTTTGCAAAAACGTGATGCGAACGTCAGATTTAGAGCAGTAGATAGATAGATAGATAACCTTTATTTTAAAACGATGAGCAGTCAAAGTTGTCTTGCTAGTTTTGTTCTACAATGGAGCACTTTCCTTAGATTCCTTTAGATTTCGACCAGTCCATTACCCTCGTCGCTGGACAAAGGTAATTTGTAGCTCAATTTCGTTGTTTTTTTTGTGCCTTCGTAAGATTTTCATGTATTTCGTCAAGACAAGCCGACTCGCAAACAGTTCGTTTTCTCATCGATTTCTTTGTCATGTATTACTTCCTAGTTTTACGCTTCTTTTTTTAACCTGCTGAGGATATTAAAAGGAAGTTGTAATTCTCCCAGCATTGTGATACTGAATTGTTTGGATCGAATTTGGACCTATTTATCTTGCGAAACGTCGCCGGTAACAACAATCAAGCCATCGAAATAACTTAAGAGGGATTACCTTGGGTATTAGGCCTATATGGGGGATTCACTCTCTTACCTTGATCTTCTCATAATCGAATTTATTAAAGAAGTCATGCCACCTGGCGATACCTCAAGAGTTCTTTTTAGCGACAACTTTTAAGCTCTTTTTAATTCAGCTAGAGCTAGGCGCTAATTCAGCTTTCTCACGATCTAAGAATTGATATATCCTTTCGGCGCCTTTTCAGAAGAATGCATTTACAGCTGAGTTCTGTGAAATGTTACCAAGCCTTTGCATGGAAGCGAACTTTGGTTTGTCTTTGTGATGACAAATATAAGAAACAAATTTGCGTGATATAGCAGGATTATTTATACAAGCCCTTATGCATGATGATACTGGCAGACAAGCACAGTTCACTACCAAGCCTCGCTTTTAAAATGCAAAAATTTTATCGTGGACAAATTCCCACAGCGGCAAAGATGAAAAGAATACCCTCGTGAAAACAACACGAAATTGCCAGAGGTTTGAGAAAATTTCTCGTAAACGAGGCTTGGTGGTGAATTTTGAGCGTGTGACGTAATCATGCATAAGTCTTATTCTAAAGTAGAAAGGTTCGTACCATTAAAAGAAAAAACAACTCTAGCCTCGCTTCAGATCAAAGGCCCGATCGCTAAGCAAGTGTTGGTAGAGACCACGGGTGATTTCAACCAAGAATACATGTTTTCGAACTCAGTGGAGAAGCGGTGAAGATGAAGCTGGATTGGCGCTGTACGCTAAACATCACTTTCTCTCTCCTTTTTCCCATCATGCATGTCTGGCGAGCTAATGTCACACAATTTCCTCAGTTCCTTCTCTTCTGAGGCCTCGCTATTGAGTACCTTAGATTTCTGTGACATATAATGACTCATACTATTAATAAAGTCCGAATTTTTGGAACAAAAATTCCCACAAGGAAAACAGTTCTTTTTAAACTCTGTACTCATCGCGAAGAGAATAAATGGATTCAAGACATGTTTTAAATAGAACAGGATGATCGAGGTGAGGTTAGCGACGAACAAACTTTCCCTGTGCGATTCTTTATAACTCAAACTGACGAATTCACTGAGAAGCATATAGACCCCACGTGGAATGAAACACACTTGGAAAACAGCTACAATTATGATCAACATCTTAACCAAATGTGCTTTCTTCCGGATTTGGTTTCTCCTCTGCTCCACAGTGCGACTACGGGAAATTGATTGTGCTGAGGCATCCTCCCCCTTTATCGTTGCAACAATCTTCACGTAAGTTACAGTTTGAGTAATCAGAGGAACAAGTATAAAAAATGCCACGAGGTATACTTCGAAAATCACTCGGCTCGTCTTTAATGGCCATCGAGCGCGACAACGAGTGACACCTTTTTGCTCCACTTGCTTCAAAACTAAGGCCAACGGTAAGCCTATTACCAGATAGCAAACCAAGCAGATGAAGACTATCGCTATCTTGGCGCTCCTGAGAGACAGTTTTCTCTTGAACGGTGTCACGATTCCACGGTGCCTTTCTAACGCTATCACCGTATGAGTGACAGCTGAGATGCACACGATCACATCCTGCAGTGGTCCAAAAAATCGGCACAAAAACTCCCCCAGCGGCCACCCGACGAACAGTTCTGCCATTCGGAGCGGAGTCAGGATAATCGCCACCAAAAGATCCGCCACAGCGATGTTCATTATGAACAAATTGCATGGAGTCCACATGCTTTTCTTTGCAGCAACTGTAACAATGACCATGACGTTACCTATCAAACCTGCTAATATAACGAACGCCATTAAACTGATCATGACAAGAATAACGTTTTTGTCGCTTTGATTGGTTGGCGGGAGCTGGGTATCATTTGGATTTGACGGCAACAAGGACGCATTTACTGTTGGCGGGAATTTGTAGACGCTTGGTGTTGCAGTCATGGCGGGAAGCTTACTTATCAAAATCTCGACTGGAACGTCTGCTGAGCGACTTCAATCAAGGAAGTTACCTACAAGAAAACATTTTCACAAATAAGCAGGACAATACGTCAATAATTTATGTTTTAAATTCAATATTTCTGTCATTAGTCATTTTTAGTTAATGTTTGGAGCCAGTAATATTAGTGAAATGATATAAATCTAGCTTGTCGACCTGAAAATCACACTGTCCGTGTTCCCAATCAAACTTCTCAATAAGAGCTTTTAATCTACCTATATAAATTGGTCGGCAAAAAGCTAAGCGGTTTCAGCTCTCATGAGCATGACCTCTAAGTCAAAACCTAAACCGTGACAACCTTTTTTCGTTGATGGAAACCTAAATATAATAGCTCATAAATATTTTCGTTCTTTGGCCATTTGAATTTAAGAAGGAAAACATAAATCAGTGTACTTTTATAGTGTTGCTATATAAGTGCACTGAAGTCGTTACAAAAGGGTAACACATACACAAGGTGGTTATGTCAAATAACTGAAAAACTCTGGAACACTTTTTTAATTTTTTTTTTTTTACGTCTCGGCATAAACCTAAAAAGTAATTACAAAGAGAATTTGCCCTTTCTTTAAGGGCCCATTAACCGATCTTTTTGAGCCGTTGCTAGGGAAAATTTAGTCTCATATAACCTCATCATTTTTAGTTAGTTCAGAGTTATTTCATGTGTTTTAACTTTTTCCTGATCAGTAACACTAGTGATGACGTCATCAGGCCACGCCCATGGTCATGTGACTAATACAGAAAAAATGCAAAGGCTCCCAGGCAAATTACTTTCCCGGGATTTTTTTCATTGATTTAGTATCTTAATTTAAATCCTCATTACACTATGCATCGATTTTGTTTAATTTCTAAAAGGTCAGATTTTGAGAGCATTTCAAAATATTGAAAAATTCGTAATTTTCTGAAAAAAGCATGATTTCGAAAAAGGAATGCATAGCTATGTTGCCAACGTTGGCTTTAATCGAAATTCGTCGAAAAAGGCTGAATTTTATGAAAAACCGCGTTTCCTTTAGCATTTAAAGAAACCGGAAGTGCGCCCGATATTTACTGGAAGTTACCCTATCAGCGCGTGCGCAATTTACACTACCAGCGCACTTCGGTAAGATCAAACAAAGCCACACGGAGTTAGTTTTTCCCTTTCTATTGCTCTTGTTTTTCTATCTTTCTCTTATTTTGTCTTTGCTTGTACTTTTGTTACTTTGCATTTTGCGAAACACAAAGAAAAACGTCTAAAATGTGAGCGAATTTGCAAGTTTTTGAGTTGTTTTTATTTTCCGCGCTCAGGCTGACGTAAGTGACCGGAAGTGAAATTTCACCTCCTTAGCAACGCGCGCGAGCGCGCGCATGAATCGGTTAATGGGCCCTTAACAATTCAAAAAATATCGTCCTTATACTGTTCTACGAGAATTTTGTCTCCGAGCAAAGGCACCCAGTCATAATTTTAGCATCGTCTTGACCAAAAATACAAAATCCCTCCCAAATTAGTTTTACTCTGGTTGGTTCTGCTCGTATTTTTGTCACTTTTATTTACCTCTGTCCATGTTTTCTGTCATGTTTTTGAGTGTTTTCTCTCGCAGTTGGCAAAAGCAACTGAAAACTCTAAACATGTGTAAACATGCAACTTTCAACCTCGTTTGCTAAAAGTTATTCCACTAAGAGGAAATGTCATTTATGTCAATCACTGTATTTTTGGCTTAGCAAGTTATGTAAGCATGGCTACAAATCATTCTGAGAACACCAGCTACATAGCATTTCTCGATAAACATTCTGACCCCATGTTTTTCTTCACAATTGCCTGGTAGTTTTCCACGCCGTTGAAAAATATACTTCCGTTGTGGGCTGTGCCTGCCGCGAGAAGAAAAAGTAAATATATACACTTGTAGCGCGCGTCCGCATCGGGGAGCTGAAAAATTTAGACTCCTCAGCTGGGTATTTTTTTAGCAGGGAGGCCGTGATCTGTGAAAGGCGGGTTCATACAACGCTTCTCACGAGAAAGAAAATCAAAGCCTTTGGCTTTTCCTATTTATTTTGATCTATGTGCAGCTAATGTATGTTAATTTACACTAAAGCTAACTAAGCGTTTCAATTTTAAGGAGCTCGATATAAAAACAGGAACTGATATGGAAACATTTCGTGCACGATCGGTGTTTTATAGGTGGTTGGCTATGGTTTAGTCCGAAGAACTGATTCTCATATACCACCCATGGTATTTCTAAACGTTTCTAGAAGTAAGAAATAAAACGTTTGATTTCAAGCACCCTAATGACGCCTCAGTCGATTGGCCAATATTATAAACGATCTATCAGTTGAATTACCTCATGAAGCCATTCTACTCTATAAGCTTGCGACGATGTATGAAGGAAAAATATTTCCACTTTTTAGCTGGCTTTAAATGATCCAAGTGCGTTGCAGCTATTTCCTGTGCGACTTGAAATAAATCTAGGCAGTAATCTCCTCTCGATATAGCGATATTGTGTTTGCGTCAAGCAATGCTGAACCAATGGCTCCATCGTATCGAGTGGATCCAAAACTTTCCATTAGCTCAAGTTTAAAAACAAAGCAATGGTTGACAATGAAGTTCACAGCTAAAGTTATCACCCCCTACTGTGAAGCACATTAGAGTAAATGTAAATATTTTTTTGTAGTGTGTTAGTTACAATTATTTTAGCCTTACGTGCAATCCACCCTTGACGAAGAAGAGATACAAAAAACTACTTTTTTAAAACTTTGAGAAGAAAGCTTGGGGAACAGTAATTCTTTTCACTTCCGATACAGTGCGTGAAATGATATTATTACCTTTTAGATGCTCTTTGTTGTTGTTATTTCCCACGTAACACTCCATTAATATTATTTCAGTTTGACGCGGGTAGAAGGAAGAAAATAAGTTTTACCTCCTTCCAGAAGCTCACGCCTGATTTAGTTTTCTGTAAACGGAAAAACAAACTTAACCGGCCAGTTCCTTTTAATATAAGTTGGGGAAAGTTTCTCATTGCCTTGACAGCTATAATGAACAAATCCAGAATAGTATAGTAAGTGCTTGAGACAAATTTCACGGCCGGCTGAGAGTGCTTGACCAAGCTAGCGCTGTGGAGTATAATTGTTGAACTGGTGAAGAGTCAAGGTACTTTTTTGCTTTTGATTTTGCCCTTGCACTATGTGGAATCCACCTAATCGTTAGGTATGTTTATCTAACTTCAGTTTCTTCGCTTAATATGATTTAAGCTTGTCTCGCTAAAAACGCAATTGTTATGACGAATTTTGTTGTTAAATAGACCAAACATTCCGCCATACGACACGCTCCCCTAAGGAAAAAAAAGATACTTTGATCGGTTGTTATATATCTACACCATTATCATGTCCGATAAACTTTCACCTGCATGATTTCTGAAAACACAATGCTTACAATATTTAGTCAAAATAACTTTAAAAGGTCTAAAAACACAAATTAACTGGCTCAATATTTATGTATTTTGAATAAACTTGATAATCAAATTTCACTGATTTAAATATTGGCCCAGAAACAAGATTTTATTTTTTATCTTGGCGAAATTAAACATTAATCGATATTTTCATTCTAAGATCTCAAGATCTTCCTTTAACTGCCCATTTACCTTAATTGAGCGAGAAAATAACAACATAGAGACACTTAAATACTGAAATCCCTCTTAACTCCATCGAAAATTAACACATTTACCTCAAACTGAGTATCTTAAAGAACTAGGTTCGAGAACCGTCGATTAGACGTATGTAAATGCGATTCGTTGCGACGATTTCTTCAATTTTCGTTAACCGCCAGCTTGATTATATTTTTCATTTACATCCTATGAAAAGGAATAAATCGTTGACTGGTGATCAGAAAGGCCGTAAACTCACCTAGGGCTGGTCAACTGCGGCATTCGGGTCACTCACCCATAGTCGGGCAGATGTTAAAGAAATAAAGCCATTTTTTAAATTCAAAATTAACTGGAAAAACTGTGATCCACGATTTGAAAAGATTTCAACTTAATCTCTTCACTGTACAGATTTACAGATTCCATAATTAATTGACTGACACTAAGGAATCAAAAAGAAAAATGCGATTTTTAACGCAGTTGTTGAATCAGTCTGAACGGAAAGATATTATAAACTGTTGTTAAGAACATGAAAAACTAACTTACTAAGATGGTTCTGAGAAGTCGAGAGGATTCACCATGTCTGATATGTAGAAATTACAAGGGACATTGACTAGTGAACTCATTAATGAAGCTTTCCAAACTATGAATAGTCCAGTTTTCAATTTGACGGGGGTGATTACACCAATTAGAAATCATGTTTGTACGAACAGGTTCGTCGATAAGATCGTTCAACACGGATAAAATTATGGTCGAGTTCTTTTCTTTTTCTTTAATGTTTCACTTAACAAGGGAAATGCAAATATTATCCATTGTATTATTACTGTATTTAAAATTTGACGACCTTAAATGCGTGGTATTATAGGGTTTCACTTTAGATAAATAGATAAACTGATGAATTTCAGGTATATGAATAAGTAGTCAAGAAAACAATAATTCTCTGAGAAGTACCTAGCAGCTCATTTGCCATTTTAAACTCTTTTCATTCCCGCGACATTAGGGTACCGACCGCACATTTTAAGTTTCATCAATCATATGACTTTGAATAATATAATTTTCACCAAGCTACGTAGAGTGGGTGCAAAACGATAGACTTGATAAATGAGCGTGAGTAGCCTAGATAAGCTACGAAAGAAGACCAGCTATGAATATGAAAAATAGCAGACGCCTTCACTGAGATTAACAGTGGTGCGACTGAATAATTTTTACAAGAAGTATCGCGCTATTTTATAATTTTGAAACTAAACGTGATGGTTTCCGCTGGATTTGCACAGGTCTACCGCCGTTTTTAGGCAAAAATACATTTTGCCGTCAGCAGCATGAGATCTCTTCAACATTTCGTGTTAAAAACGTAGAAGTCAACACTGTACGCGGTACAACGTTGATTGTTTACAAACGAAAATCTACCAGATATTTAATCTGCTTACTTTGAGGAAAGAAGTCCCCTTTGGGCTTGTCGTTAACTTTACATTGTCATTCCTTGAAGTAAAACAACGACCAACATGAAAACTGCTGCCGCAAATTCGACGCTAAAGAGCTAAAACTCTTGAAATCTTGAAATCTCGAAATCTGTTAAGTGAAATCTTGGAATCTTGATAGCTTTTAAATCTTGAACTGAATTAATAAATCTTTAAAAACGTCAAAACGTCACTTTATTTGTTCCACGTCGTGTGCTTCTTGACCGTTTTAAATTTGACTTTAATTTCCAAACCATATATTTTAACTTCAACGTTTCGTCCAAAACAGTTGCTTAAATAGAATATCTGTGCTCGGTAAATATGACCAGAGAACACTACTTTTTTTGTTTGTTTCAAAATAGTATCTCGATATTACTCACATTTTGTTCCACACACTAGTGCTTTCATCTTCACAAGTTTCTTAATACTGTTAAAGTGGCCTTATCAGTTCTCCTCAGACCACGTTAACCGCTCACTTCTGACTAACCAGCTGGCTGCGACATCACAGCAATTTAACATTGCAAGAAATTAACTGGCTCTAGTCATTTTTGTTCAAATTCCACCCACGCAATGACTACCACATCGCTTGCAAAGAGATCGATGGCAATCCGTTTGACGGTTTTATTGGGCGCTATTCAATTCCCAGGTCGTGGGCGAGTACGTAGCTGCCTACTCGCTAAACTAGGCTGATTTAGCCAGAGAACGGGAACGTCAGTCGACGACGGCGCGCGCAGAACAAACACCCAAATATGGTCAAATTAGACCAGAATCCAGGAAATTCCGCGCGCCCTACAGTCGTCATCTGACCATATCTGGGTATTTGTACTGCGCGCACCGTCGTCAAGTGACGTTCCCGTTCTCTTGCTACATCAGCCTAGTACTCTGACAGGTACGGAAACCTTGTCAATGTTGCTGTAATAATTATAAACAGCTGTACTGTCAGCACTAGGGGAATATGCATCACTATACTATATTCTTTTGTTTTGGGGATTTCGAAAATAAGTCGTTGTACTACACGATTAAACAAGCTATTTATTTAACTGGTGCGGTGCAGAACAAAAGAGTTCTCGGAAAGGCGTTGTAATATAATTTGGAAGAAGTAAAGGAAACTGTTCTCAGACGACTCTAAATCTCCTTTCTGTTTTTTTACCCAAAATCTGGACTGTCAAATCAGATTTTAGTCTGATTCAGGAAACCTATTTTCACAAGAAAAAAGCCCAGGTTTGATAACTAGTTGAGCGTTAATTGACGAAACTGTTTTTTTTTTTTTTTGCGGGGAATCATCAAGGAGTCTGGAGAGAGGATAAATCTACTCTGGGTACCGGACAAGGGAGGGGAGGCATCATACTGTCAAATTTTTTTTTTCCTTTCCCCAGAAGTAATTCGCCATGTGAAGCTCTCTGTCCAAAAGAGAGATTACTCCCAGACTACAAGCTTTGCCTCTGAACGTCGACGAACTGGGCACTTTTATATGTCGTACCTAATATATACCTAATATTCTTCTTCTCGCTTTTTGCTTTTAATTTGTTGTTTTACATAATAAATAATTTCTGCTCGCAAACTGAATGGAGAATGGAATGAAGCCTTCCAACTCTGAAAAGCAGTTTCTTCCATCTTGTCAAATTGACAGTGCAGTGTTTGGGATGAACACATATGCAGCGAGTGTCCTACAGCTTTCAAGCTTAGCGAGAGCGAAAGTCGCTTAAAGTTCAAAACTCTCTCGAGGTCGCGTTTGGCGAAAACTCGCGACGAATGTCGTGCGTTTGTATTCTTGATCTGAATATTACGAGGTTCAATTGCAAGTTTAAATGAGCTAGTCCATCAGAGGAAATTGACTAGGGCTTTTGAAAACTGAAGATAATGTAAAAAACGGGATTTCAACGTGCATTATTTATCATAATTATGAAAGGATCAAGTACCTACCCAGACTGGAGTGTACGTACACACGCTCCTATCCTTTTGTTTCATTTGATGTTTTCTTTACTGCACTGAACGTTTCCTTATTCAATTCAAAATAATGCACCCAAGACGACTGAGTTTAAAGCGCCGATAGATTAGCGGCTTTATCACTCTCATCCTTTCGATTACGCTCACCGGATAGAGGAATGTACTACATAAACTGCGGTAAATGTTGCCCCGACAAAAAGCAAAAGGAGACCGCCTATTTAGTATGTTACAGAGAATATCAAATGATTCATGTTGAACCATGATCAGTCCTCAGCTCAGTAAGGTTTTCTTCAATTCTAAGTTGACTCCCATCCTGTTCTTGTTCCAGGCTGTGCCGAATATACTGATTCCACCCAAAATAATAAATTTTTTTTTCAATTTCGCGTTACGAGCTCAGCAATGTTTACATAAAAGACCATGTTGGTTTGCAGTATTATTTTTATCAAGTATAAGTAAATGAATGTAACATATTTTAGCATTTTTTTTGGTCGTGGAAAAGGTATAATGAGTACTTTATTCTACGCCGACGAGGATTATCAGCGAGGTTCCTGACAGATTAGTTTTCATTTGTCATTAAGCGGGCCTTGTAATGTAAAATCGCATTTTCCTTTTAATTCCAGGGTCAGAGAAGTAAAATGAAACGTGAACGAAGAACTACACATCAAATCGTAGCCAGAAAAAATACTCGATGTCATAAATACAAAATTTACTTATTGCTATCATTACCCGCTATTGAAGTGATGACCATAAGTGTGCACTGAACTGTTTTTGATATGTATCGCTGGAAACTATACAGCACGTATGTCCAGTAAGTGATTATTTTGTTACAGACCAGGAGACTATAATCACCGTCCTTCTCAGATGTAAATATTTCGCTTTTTCATGCTATATCTAAAACAGAAATAGAACATGCCGTTCCTTTGTTTTCTAAGAAAATAATGATCTAGAAAAACTGCTAAACGCACTCGCGTGTCACTCGCACGTCCACTAGCAGTTTTTCTGAACCTCGAGCTTGCATTATTGTGTTAGAGAACGTTGAACACCATCGTATATTTGAGAATTACATCTTTGTTTGCAATAGCCTTTAAAGAGGCTCTCACGCATGTGTACATGCGACGTCATGTTGACGTACGTTCCGTTAAAAATGGCTGTTACCGATATACACTAAAGTTTACTGTCTAAAAGATTCGTAAAAGGTTCTGTGGTTCCTCTCATTTGGACCCAAGATTTGTAACTTATTTTACGGAGTTATTGATCTCACTTGTATCTTTAACTAGCATTTAATCATCAAGAGCAATCGGTCAACTTTAAAGGAAGTTTGAGGAATTGAAATTGCACTTTGCTGTGATTCAAAATCAATGCGCAGTTAGTGTGAACCGCCATTTTTGCTGTTAGTTATTGGCGAAAACTTGGTAGAATATTGAAATTCTAAAGTTGACGAAGAGATTCGTGGCGAAATGGTTCTTGAAAGCTTGTTACGCCCATGTATTTATTTCCTTGAAACTTCGCAGTAAATGTTGCTAAGATTTGTTTTGTCATTTACTTACTTTCAGTGCAATTCTCATTAGGAATTTAGAAGCCCTACACTTATTCACAAAGAGGTTCACACACACTTCTTTATCTTGTACTTATCATTTACATGTTTGATTTGTTTTTTACAGTGAAACGCCATATTTACTCAGTCGTTAGTCTGGACATCATTTGTGGAAATCCCACTTTGCTAGGCCCAAAATGTTTTCCCATTCATTGCCTCGTGTTGTTTACATTTCTTCCTGAGGTTAACTTCCCAGTAGGAATCTTGAGCCAGGGCTAAAGATATTTCATAGCACTTTAATTTATTCATCTACCACCTACCATCTATCAGGATTCCGACGTGTAAACATACATGTTTGAAAAATAGTTCATAGAGCTCATATTCAAATGTTTAAAAACACACTGTTTATGGTTTACTTTAAGGTTTAGGTTACAAATCATTAACCGTAATCGGCTCACTAGTAACACAAAGTAATTTTACTCACCCCTAGGTAACACGGATGTGTTTTATATTTCATCTGCTATCTTTTAGTTTGACTTGTACACTGAATAACCGTAGCAACCTCAGCAAACAGATCTTCCAAGGTTTCTAGCGCCATCTTGTTTGGGTGGCAAACACGGCGAAATTATATTGAATACATGGGAAAATCTAACATCTAACAACTCACCGAAAATTCGAGTTCTGAAATATTTATGAATTTAAAACTAAACATATCAGGTAAAATAATATACTCATCAAATTTGAAGGAAATAGCCTTGCTAGAAAAGCCGCAATTAAGGCTTTATGTTTTCCACACGCTTTGTTTGTAAAACCGGGTTGCGCGGGAAAACTTAGAGCCATTTTTGTGAAAAAAAAAAAAGTAAAAGTCCAATTCCTCACCTCAAAGCAAACCAATGATCTTCAAATTTGATCAAAAATACCTTCTGCTGTTTATCTTTTCCTTGTAGCTCACAAAATCTTTAGAATGTCAATCGCTCTCAAATTATTGAGCATCGAACTTTTACCTTTATATGTAATTTTTGCCGCGTTTGCCCCCAAGCAAGATGTCAGAAACCCATGAAAAGGTCCATTGTATATCACTTCTACTTTATTTGTAGCAAAGCTACTTCCAATTTCAATGGACAGTTGTGATGAACTTGTGAACGGGAAATAACGAATATATACTGCTGACTGATGAACTTTTACGTATTGAGGTTTACTGGGTCCATGTTTAGACAAATAATGAGAAATAGCGCCGAGAATTATTTCAGGTTGATGTTCTGGTTATGGCATTAAAAAGTCAATTTGAGCTTTTCTTTACCATTTTTCCTTCCTCGAAGTGTTGTTCTTTTCATTTAAAGCAACGTGTTACTTTCTATTTTTTCAAAATATTGTAAATGATAAAGATACTGGGAACTGTTACCTGAAGACATCGAGGCGAGTACCCAGCAACCACACCAAAGTTTTGCAGGTCTTCTATCCTGTTTATTGTTCTTGCATACTGTTCACAGCTTCGCGTTTTCAAATTACCCTTTGAATGAAAGATAGTATCATTTCGCATAAGTAAATTAAAATATGGTTCAATTACACAAAGTCATATATATTTAACTCCTAAAAGCGACATAATTATTGCGTGGTAAAACAAGAAATTCTATCACGCACTTGAGAATGCGTGCATAAGATTACGATTATTATGGGGTTAATAGGTAAGAGTAAATCTGATATTTTGAAAGGAGATAAAAACAAGGGGTAGAAGCATTGACTATACGGTCAAATATCAACTGAAGAGTAAGTGCTCGAAATATGTTTCGGTGGGATATCTAATAAGTCAACACGCTTAGTAAAATGTTATCAGTTCCATCATTTTAAACTAATGTAATGTTCCGGTGACGTGAATTGTGATCACCACCACCAAGACGCCAAAAAATATATTTCAAATTGATGCCCACCGGGCAGATACCAATTTAAATGGCTTTTGATTTCATCGCGTGGATATACCCACTGGAAATTATGAAACTTATTTATTTTGCACCTCAGTGGCACGCAGGCTCCTATTTTTAAAAGTGATATTTCGCCCAGAGTATCTAGTTTTTGTTGGCAGATACATCTCTGAACGTTGACTAATACGTGATTTGAGGTTTTGAAAGAATTAGGTAAAAAACGTAGCCGATGCGTCAAATAATAAAATAACTGGTCGGTCAATTTTCAGAATCTTAGCTATTTCCCAACTGTTGACGAAATACACGACAGTATCCGAAAACAGCAGCTCAAGATAATGACAAAGAGGCACGTAATCTGAATACTTAAACGGCATTTCAAGCGGAAGATATCTCAGCTTCCTATCAGCGTGAAAAAATAACAACGACATTGCTCTTGAGATGTGAACACAATTTATGAAAATGAAAATGAAAAAATCCAAGTTGCTTTTTGTAAGAATCGATCGGAAATTATATTAAAACTGAAAATTTTGTTAATTAGACAGTTGCTAATTTATATCATTGTTGATAAGCGTAGCGGTCGAAAATTTCTGACCTTTGCAACCACTTGTGATCCTCTTTTACTTAATTTTTTATCATTTGCATATCTAAATATTATTTGGACCGTAGTATGTTTCCAGTGAAGCAGCGGAAATGTGATTGACGAAATTATATCGCACTTACCAAAATATTACAAATTATAGACATCATAAATTGAATTTTTGTTTCCTTTTGACAAATTACAACAGTATGAAAGTTTAGAAAACATAAGCACCTTGTATGAAAGAGCCGTGCTTTTATAACTCGTTATATAAGTCAAATTAATCTCGCATTTTGATTGGTTCTTGCTTGTGAGCTATTGGAGGACAGATCGCCTCGTGTGCCACTTTTTTGTCTTTACTACACTTTGACGTAATCTGTGATCTATTCCTAAACAGACATAAAGTAACATGGAACTTATTTGTTGATTAAAAAGATAGAACGAACTGTTGCCGTCACCATGGCATTAACAAAGAGAATTTACATTTCGATGATCATAATGTAGGAGTGATTTGAAAGTTCGGCACAACTCAAAAAAAAAAAAACTGGGAAAACACGAGCAGTAGGCGAGCGTTCCCACAAAGTTTCTCGTCATCC
Organism: Orbicella faveolata; assembly: GCF_042242905.1. Classification (NCBI taxonomy): domain Eukaryota; kingdom Metazoa; phylum Cnidaria; class Anthozoa; order Scleractinia; family Merulinidae; genus Orbicella; species Orbicella faveolata. The sequence goes on along the minus strand of NW_028301564.1, from coordinate 30,167,903 downwards.
GAAACTTCCTCTTGTGTTTGTACTTAAGCAGTAGAGCACTTTCCCTTGTTTACATGGCCTCATCTAAACACGCGGGTGATTAGGAGAATTTGAGAAAGTTAAGGAAGCCCGAAACGCAGTCGAGGATTTGTATAACCTTCGAAAATTCTCCCGGAAAAACGTATTCTATTGCTTTTATAAAATATTTCTCAAGTATACCTGCGAATCTAAAAAAGAAAACCGCCACAACCGTGTTTACATACTGTCATCTAAACACACCTCTCGACCAATGAGAGCGCGCGTAGTATCTCAGTTATTTTATAAAACCTGATAGAAACACTGAATATGTTTTCTCAGTATTTCATTGATTCTTTTTGTATTCGTTGAAAATGACAGGCAGCAAATTATAAATAGTCGTCATCCGTTGATCCTGACAAAATTTGCATTCAATTACACTATATTTAGAGTAGCACCAATATTTGCTCAAATGAATCTAATCCATGTTAAAACCAAGTTTACAACTGATGCTTTCAATGTTCACCGAAATTCGAACGACATTGCTCCTAATACCTTAATATTTACATATTTCATTTCCGTACTACATTTACACGAATGAAAAAATGAACCACATTTTGAAGGGAACTTGTCAATCAATTTCATAATATATGATTGATGTTTTGATTTAACTTTACCAGCCACGTCAAGTTTCCATAGTAATTCACTATACTTCCTAGTTTTTTTTACGTTCACTTCTTGGATTAATCAGGCATAATTCTGAGACAATAGCAAGCAAATTTTTTTCAAATAAAGGGTTTGTAGGTAATCTTTTTTTTTCAACTTTATATTTAAACATATTCTTGACAGTGGCGTTTGGCTCTTTTAAAATTCCTGAACGAGACACAAAAGAAGCAAAAATAGAATATTTTCCCCCGAGGACAAATTTGAAATAACCTTAAGCGTTGAATACACATGTTTTGGCTATTTCGTTTAAATTTTCAATCGCACTATACTTATTCAAAAATTAACAAAAAGCTTCGCATTTCATTACTTAATCTTGTAGGTGGCAGTGTTACAGAATTTAACTGAACAATTAGCTGAAATTTGGTCGACTTACAATGGCCTATAAATATTATTTTCATATTTTTGAATAACTAAAGCATACTTCAATATTTTTCCTACACGTACATCGATCGATTACAAAAATCTCTACTCAAATTATCACGCTGTTTCTTGCAACACCCAGTTTGAGGTATTTCGAAACATCGATCAAAACAAGTTACCATACAATAGTGAACCATAAAATTCATTAAACTTATCTCAAAATTAACACTGAAATCTTGCCGTAAATCATCATCTTATCTCAAACTAAATCGTTCTAAAATGCTTCCGAACTTTAACTTTCCTTTTATTTTGGTTGTTGTTACAAACAAATCTCCTTTGATACTTTTTAAAAACACTAAGCAACTTGCGGAGTGCTAAATCAACTGCGGATGTAGGGCGCAGTCCTTCGATTTTTGAACTAACTAATTCATTATAAAAGACAAATGTTTTCAGTTTTGTGCTGTTGACTGGGAAGGGATTAACATACGATATGTCAAATTGACGCTGACCTTCGCTTGGAAACCTCTCTCCTTCACTATTGCCTCCTTATCTAACTGCGAAGATTGTCGAAGAATGGTTAAAGTCACACCAATAATCGGTGTTTAAAACTGAACAACATTAAACTGTTGAAAGTTTACCCGAGAAAAGTAAATTTGCCTGCACCTGCGTCAAGTATCGTGTGAAAATAATACACTGATATCCTTGTATAGTTCGGTCATTGTTTGCAGTGGTCACAAAGCTATAATTGTAATAAATTTTGCTAAAACGTAAATTATGGTTGAATTGCGTGGAGTAAAATGAGGCTTACCTTTCCCAGTTAGGCCAGTGTTTAGATGTTTGGTGCTGACTGTCGAGCACAGTGGCCGTCACTTCACTTAAAATAGCGATGGAAATATTGACTAGTGCCTTTGGGGTCAATTTGCATGTTCATTGAGATGTAGGAAAGTTCAAGCTGCTCGCGCGCTTAAAAATAGCGAAATGATTGCTTTGTTGTATAAACCCTTGCTTCTTTATTTGTTTGGTAGCAAGATTCGCCTGAGTTTCAAAGGGTTCAATCAGACCGTCGAGCTCCCATGGCGCAATCTAATTTACAAGTCATTTTCAAGTTTCTTTGCGAATTCATGTTTTATTTACTGGGTGAAAAGCTGACTTGAAAAACTCTCATTCTTCTCAGTATATTCACCATTTGACTAACCACATGTAACGCTGAGTATGCTTGAAACCTTTTTTAAAATAGACCCGAGACGACAGCCAAACTGAATTAACCCACAGTGCTCAGTTTTTATCATCAGTACGTCTTCATGCTTTAAAACACGGTTATACGCTGATTTCGATGGGCTGTTTCAGTTTCTCATTAATTAATTTGACGCTTTTAGTTTACACGGATGACGTTAGGGCGCGAGATGCATTGTGCGTGAATTTTAGATCCAGGGTGACAACTCTCCACGCCAACATGTCGGTTCTCGAAGCATCGAAACTTGCAACGTCTTTGTGCCTGGACTGTTCACCCGAGAGAGTTTTCTTAGTTTGTCGACAAAGCTGAACCCAGATAAACGATAATTTCTTCTTCTCAATGTCATTTAGATTTCGTCTCTTACAAATGTTCCTTACTAACGTAAAAAAAAATAATATTCAGGGTTATTTCAGAGGAAAAGCCGCAACGAGGGACTAAAAAAACAAACTCCCCTCATTTATGTACTTCTGAGTTCACTTTAGTGTGCAAGCAGTGAAAAACTTGGGGTGATGATGTTACGTTTTGCTTTAAATTTGTCGAAACGCGCCACGCTTCGACGACTTAGCTTCAATCAATTCTTGGTTTAAAGTTTCTTGTTTGGTGTGAATGTAATTTTAATTTTCGCCAAATTAAATGGCGACATGTAGCTCCAGATCAAAACAAGGAAGATCGCCTGCCCTTGTAGCAGGAACTGCTGAGCGCTGTATATCTTCAAACAAAGAACCTGACCAGCATGCACCGTGAAGCTTTTAAAAGGAACCTACAATACGACAAAAAGGCCAACAATGTACCAACGGAATATCTACCCAGTAAAATTTTCTTTTGTATCAAAGTAAAAAAATCTCATCATACTGTGCTTGTTCCTAGCTACAATACCAGTTGAAGAATACCTGCAAATTTAATTATCTATTCCGGTAAACTTGTTAAGGAAACGTTCATTGTTCATCGACGGACTTGGTTAAAATTGAAAACGCAGAATGTTTTGGTAAACTCAATTATTTCCTACTCAGCAAGCCGTATAGCCACCTTCCTCTGCAATCGTTTTATTGCTTTTTGGTTTCAAAAACTATCTAGTCATTGTTTTCAATTAAATTGGGAATTCAAAACATAGAATGAGCGGACAGATTGAAGAAAACAGAACAAAGCTTTGAAGTAAAGTTTTCGAAAACAAAACGTGGCATTGATCTCATCCACACCCCAAAATCGAAATTAAAAATTCCAGATTGTAGTACTTATCAAACTGATCCAGCTTAACACGCACAGGTTGAGACGGATTTTATTGCTCTGTCCCCTACCTTCACAAATCGCCTGATATGTCTGAATTTAATCTCACAATTTAATGAAAACTAATCTATTGCAAGTAAGCAAACAGTAGTAAAAAAGGAATCGAAGAAATATGAAAATGAGTGATGAAATATCACGAACATCGATGAAAAAAAAGTTGTTTCAACTAGGCAGATGATGATTTCGATTCCATCCGCTCTTTTACCGGTGCACAATTTATTTTTTATTACCCGTATAAGCTTTTCGTCATACTTCTTAGACAGTTGTAAGTTAAAGATTAATAAATTTGAATTAAAAACAGGTAGGTTCTTCATAAAGTTATGCCATCCCAGTTTACATCGGTTTTTTAATTTGCTATTTTAAATATAGATACAGACCTATAATAATAGGCAAACTTTGTTCGTTATTGCTTTCTGTTCGTTCAGCAATAACGTAAAACTAAGGTGCGATTAATATTTGGACAATGTGCACTTTCTATGCATTCTACGATTGTAACAGCTTTAAAGAGGGTCTGGTCTTTCTCTCTTTATTGTATGCAGCCAGTCTAAACGTTCAAGATGAACTTTTTGTCGCCAGATATACAAACACTTCAGTTTATCGTTATTTCCTTAATGAAACATGTGCCGCTTCCTAGCTACATAAGCCACTTCTCATAGTCTCTCCCTGTCATCGTTGAACTAAATGTATACAACCACCTAACTTTGCAACAATCTATAGGCTAACACAACCATACGTTGCAAATTGGAGGACTGAAAGCTTAGGATGATTAGGAAACTTCGATTCTGTACTGAAATTTGGCAGAGTTGTCCCTGAATAATGAGAAATTGTATTGGTCTAATTCTCCACCTTACAGTTCACATTGAGTTGCAAGCATCACAATTTACAATTAAAGCGACAGAAAAAAAATGAATCACACGCTCTTATACATGTACAAACTCTCAACCAACTGCACTTAGTGTTTCCAAAGAAATTTCGACAAATTGCAAGACTTACGTGTTTTAGCTGATAACCAGAAGATAGACGCCTTCATTCGCTTTCTCGCGTTTCTTGAAATCCGTGTACGTAAAATGTTTTTTTTTGGTGATGTTTTCCTTTCATGTATACCTGTAAGAGCGACTTCAACTATAAACCCGAGTAGTTCCTTAATCCCTCTTCAGTGCACACAAAGCGCAGGAAATTCATCAAAACTTGATATTATCACGAATACATACCCCCACCGCTTAATTACTGTGTTTGTCGAAGTCCATCTGCCCGACTCAATGTTTCCATTGAATCAAACCGTCAGTGATATAAAATGCGGCTTCGTTTCGCCAGCTTTGCTACTAAATTAACTGATCTAAATTAAAGTTCTTTTGCGGCGTGCGTCTAACAGAATTTCTAAACAAAATATTAAGTTCGACTTGTTTGGAACCTATGAGTTAAGTCTGCACCTGCACAGAAACGTATTCAAAAGCAAAACTAGTTTTAGCCAAGGATTTCCCAGGTGTTTTAATAATACACCACACGAGCTAGCAAAATTAATTTTTGCTTCGACCTCACGCTGTGTTTTTTACCTTTTAAATGTATTGTTTTCTTGTGTAGATTTATTTTTCATTTTCTTTCACATTTGTTAAACTTGACTGGGTGGTCCACAGTAAATGATTTGATGCTCTAAGGACATCGCTGACTTACGGCTGTTTTTGTTTACTTTTTGTTTTTGGTACTAAATATACGATTGTAATCATTCACAACTTTCAAAACCTTCAAATTCAGCAAAAGTTTTTACAATACAGCAACTGATAAAAACTCTGTGGTCAACATTTTCTGAATCTTAATTGAAGTAGATTTATCTTGAGAAATATACTGTGCTAAAAACGAGGAGTAAAAAGCACGCGAGAAGAACACATGAAAACAGAATGATATAAAAGACGAGAAATAAAAATCTGACATGCTGTGACTTGAGGTACTATGTGCCACCAGAAGAAAATGGCTTGAAATAACCTTGACACAAATCAGTCTGAAAGTTGGATATACAAATATTTAAGTGGATGTGAGCACTGTATAAACCGATGTTATTCTACAAACAATTAGGATTAACACCGTGAAAGAGTTTAAGAAATCCAATGCCAACCAAATAAAAAAATAATAATTAAAACTCCCCATCAGATCTGACAGGTTGTAATGAAAAATGTTTGTAATGAAAAATGTTTGTCTACCTCAGAACACATTTCAGTTCTGAAAACATCAATACCGATGTCGGATTTTTAAAATTCTAAAATTTTTTGAGATTTTTAAGATATTTTTAAAAACTTACAGCCACGTTTTTGTCAGTCTTGTTTCTCTTTCGGTAGTTAATTTGAAAGAAAAACTAGTCAGATTTTTTTTCCTGCAGTCGCCTTACAGTCTCCCTTATCAGTTTTTGTTGTTTTTGTTGTTGTTGTTGCTTTTTGGAGGGTCGTACTATATTTACGCAGAATTTTCCTACGCCATCTTACCCAAGCACAGAGTGATGAAATGAGTGATAAAGGAGGCAAGTAGAGGTAATCGAGTGCCATTTCATTGACAATTGGGTATGGTAGACTATACCTACACCCAACAAAATTCAAAAGCACCTCTACTGGCGTTAAACAACATACCTGTCCCGTTTTATATTCGGCATAAATTGCGCGCCACATTGTTCATATCTGAAAAACTTACTCTTAGACTAAAGAAGCTATGTCATGGATCATCCGAGTCTTAAAAAAATTAGCTTGAAGTTTTCAGGTTTTGTCATTTGTAATAGGCCATATTCCGCGTAATCACGGTATTGAACTGGAACTAGTTTGCAATGGACGCTTATGCAGGAGAATACCATTAAAAAGAGATTTTAAAAGTCATTTACATTTGAAAAGACTCGAGCTCCCCGCATTGGCTTCATTTGCAAGCTAATGCCATTCCGATATCGAGAATACGAATATGGTCTATTCGTCTCGATGGTAAAATAACTTTAAGTTTCTTTTCGTTATTATAACCTCATTTCTGTTCTTTGACTTGAACTCTGAGCTTTACCTGACTGGATCAATATTTCGTAGCATCGTCCCTTTGAAACAGACGTTGATTTGAATAATGGTTTGAAGATTCGACGGTATCGATGTTTGGGTCAGATCGAAAATACGGTATCGCATATTTGGTCTGAAGAACGGTAAGGCTCGCACTGCACACTTCAGCCAAAAATGTCGGGAAGTATCCCTTCCCTCCAGGCATTCTTGCTCCAAGGTCGTAAAGAGAAAGATGTTTTGTGTCCTTCATGACTAGACTCGTTATAGCGGCCGATCAGTACAAGAAGGAAAAACCTGACATTGTAAGCAGTAGGTAATTTTTGTGTGTAATGTAATGTAAGTTATTGCAATAAAATTAAAAAAAAAACCTGAAGGACGAGCTCTTCATGTGTAGCATACGTTTTATGCTAATTTGTATAGGTACCGTAATCCAACAGGTTTTCGTGTACAATTTTGAATGAATAAGCACAACGGGCTTGTGCTATTTTGAAAATCTTTGAAAAATTTATTATAATAATAATAATAATAATAATAATAATAATAATGATAATAATAATAATATATCTTACTTGACCACTCCCCCAATGGGGGTTTCAGGGCCAATGAAACCAAATGATTAAACAAATAATGCAAATGAACATAACAATGGTTAAAAATCCCAACTGGCAGGAGGCAGACCAGTTGGCTGTTTACAAACATGACCGAGGAGTTGAACTAGGGTCTACCGAGAAACATCTCTAGCTTAGTGGTCAGAGCGGGACTTGAACACTCAACCTCCGGATTTATAAAAATGAATAATTGCTTATTTGTTCCAAATTGTACGAGAATAATCTTGCGATTACTTGTTATCGTTATATGGCTGAACTGGTCAGCGTGCGATGAAAAGGAGAAGTCTGAATTCTTCAGCGGCATTGCCGGAAAAAGTATCGATTTTTGTGAACGCAGGCCGCAAAGGATCAACAAAACCTATTGTATTTTAAGTGGTATCTTTTAGAGGTCAAATGAAACTCGAGCCACGCCCAGAGTGGTCTCCTTTAGGGGTTTAACTTACATTTTCCGACAAGCTTCCCAGACCTTTTCATATGGGAGTTTCCCCCGGGGTTTTGCAGCGTTTCGTTGAGGACGTGAAACTTGACCCTAAATTGTACATATGACAGGCTGCCATGGTCACTCTAATGCGATAACTCCTGGTTAGGTCTCGGAAATATCGTGATTTATTAAATCCATTTTGAAATCACTGGCTATCCTTGCAATCTGATTGGCTCTCAATGGTGCGATTTATTCACGAATCGCACTATTTTTTGCTCTAAATCGCATCTTTTTCTCAGCCATTGAAAATGGGACAGTAAAACAAAACAACAAATCAGATTTCAATATTAGTTTAAAGTAAACAATAAAATTTCAGGAAAATGAAAGGCAAAAAGCCATTGTGTGGATAATTTAGCAACTAGTATTGCCAAAACTCTGTTGTTATTGTGTGTTTTTTCCAAAAAACTTGACGAATGTAATTAATTACAGTTTCTAAATGACGATTATCAGCTCCTTCAGGCTGAACACCAACTTTAATGGAAGTTTCCAACTTTCAGTGTCCATTTTGACGAATATTTTGGCGATTTTTCTTCAACATCTGCTCAAAATCCGTATGATACCGAGTCCAGTAAAACATAAACAAACGAAAACCACTCAACAACAAATTCAGGGCCATCTCAAGAAGGTAGATGTTTCCAGGTTTCTGGTAGTTTCAAACGAAGCAACAAAAGAGCTCAACTCTGTCGCTGTGAATAAACATAGTCAAAATACGCCCCGCTCCACAAAACAGTGAATGAATGAATGTCTTACGAAGCTGGTGTTAGTCCCGCCATCTTGGAAATATCTTGAAACAAATGGCGCCGCAAGAACTTGACAAGGTCCTGAGTATTGAGTCCTTCGCCGAGGTCACAAAAAGAAACGGAGATGATAACGAGCTGGACTCCCTTAAAATCATGCCATTAAACGGTATGAAAGAAAAAAAACGTACCATCCACTGGGCATCGTGCACTCGAGGGAGTTTCACAACTCAAAAGAAATCCATCGCAGAATTACGCAGGATGCGCCTTCAAATTCCTTCTCCAAAGACAATGAAAAGTCTCAGCCTCAACCACAGAAGAAAGAAAGACCTTCCATCATTGATTCAACCGACGAGAATTGAACTTTTATACCTGAAGCAGACTATTTTCGTTCTGACTTCAAAACCGCTTGTTTCTTTGTCATGCTCGGATGAGTTTTCGTCACATGACATCGTTTTGCATACTAAATGAGACGTAAAGGCGTTTCCGGTTCCGCTTTTTTTTTTTAACAAACCGACTACTGGAACAATACACCAAAAGTCTAAAAATTAAGGCGATAAAATTGTGCGATTTCAAAATGGATCTAATAAAGTGGCAATTGAACTTCATGTCGTGCAATTTTGATCTGAAATCATACTTGTGATTTCAAATCGAACTCGCGCTGCGCGCTCGTTCGATTTTGAAATCACGCGTATGGTTTCAGACCAAATTGCACTCCACTCAGTTCAATTACCATTATAAATTCCAGGTTTTCTCAATTTCTGTTCTGTTTTCGGGATACGTTTGTTCGTATATCAAGGCAAATGATTTCTTTCTGCATCAAATTCGAACGGTAGAGTGGTTTGACATAATTTTTGTTTCTTTTAAATTATTTTACTTTTTTTGCTAGGTTCTACTGATTAAAACTGTTGCAAAGGCAGTATTAGTTTCCATGAAGGCAACCTGTTTTTTTCTTTTTTCTAGAAAGTCCTTTTTGTGCCCTCTCAAATTAAACGAGATATGGTAAACTTATATGGACGCTTAACTAGGGAGGTGTTTTCTTTGTATCCAAGTCTCTTTTGGAAATTGAGGGACAACAGAACCTTAAAAAAATTGCAATTTTGTCCTGAAAGCCGCGGAGCCATGCTGGAATATTGATATATCGAACGCGGCCTATTGATAGATATTGTAGCTAATAGAGAGTTATCGTGACGCTGTTTTTGGCTAGTGCTTCTTCAGTATTTAAACTCTTGCTTGTTTTCAGACAATTTGAACCTTGAATGAATACTGACTGAATTATTCGTTGTCGCTAGAAAAGTTAACAAAATGAAATCAACAGGAAGAGCTAAAAGAAATTTGACTGTTCTCACGGTCTGAATTTTTCAGCAGACAAATGAAGCGTGAGCGCCTTAAAGTTGTGTGTACGCGGCATCAAAATAAATGTCCATGAAGCTGAATAGACTGATAAAAACTATAAGGCCTGTCTAAATGTAGAATTCATTTTTTAAACAGCTGAAAGCATGCGCGCTCTTACCTATCCGTTAGAGTTGTGCGCGTAATTGTTTATTTCTTCGATGATGTGTTCCATTCAAAACTTAGCACCGATAATGGCTAGGCCCGAAACGTATGCTCCATAACTGAGTTTATTTTGGCACTGATTTATTATTATTGATAACTCTTGAACTCTTTACAGTGTGCCACGCAGCAACGGATCCTTTTCGGAACCAATGTTTATGATAAAACCTATTGCTTCTTAACCGTACCGTTGACTTCACTTTACAATGAAGTGGTGCTCCAAGATTTCAACCAGTGCATGTTCAATGGTTTTGTGTTCTGGAGCCAGACTTTGACAGAACAAAACATACATAGACGCTTGAACTGGCTTTTTAGAAGCTTGTCAAGTTGCACTTTTATGATTACCCTATGTTTTGAGAGTGACTGAACAGGTATTTTTGCTGCGTGATACAAGTAGTTTGAGAATGGCAGTAGAATAAAATATTGTATGGTATTGGAATCGCTTCCTCTTCAAATAAAAAAAAATATCAAAAATTTTGTATTACGGATTCTACTATGCGAAAGTGTTGTTATAGAAACCTTTGATTTTACAATTGTTCACACGCGCAGGAGGTAATAATAGTCAACATTACTTCCTGAAAATCTTAATATATGTGGGTTATTGACCACGTGTTAGTTCAAGATGGCTGGATATTGGCCAAGTTCTTTTTTTGCGTGTTTATGGATCGAGACGGAGTCGAGGTCCATAAACTCGCAAAAAAAAGACCGAGGCCAATATCGAGCCATCTTGACTGAACAAGCTTGGTCAATAAAGGATTTATTATACGGCTTTCGGGGAAATTTTTCTTGCGGGACACGGCGGATAGTCCCAAGCGGGCATGATAGCTCCATCTGCCCGCTCGGGTAGCCAATCACAGCGCAGGATTTGATTCATCTTGCCCGCTCACGGAGCTAGCCATATAATAAGACTAATTATCGCCCAGATTAAAAAACCATCGGTTTTAGAATGAGGGATTTAGAAGCTTTTTGCATCCAGCCTCAATAGCGAATATGTTGTCATGGTTGTTGTCAATTTTTGTGAACTAAATTTTGAGTAACGGACGTTTTCACTGAAGGGGCTGTCAAAGGCATTCCTTTCATATTCGGCATTAGGCCGCAGATTTTTTATCACTTTTCTGACTTATTTAATTTTTTATGAACATTATTGTTACCTTTAGAGTAAGTCGTCAATCAACGAAATATATAAATGCATAAAGTCAGTCTATGAGACTTAAAATCAGTAATAAAATAATAAACACTTTCTATTCCAAAACATATATGAACAACTTGAATGGCACAAACGGTCAACCTTGAAGAAATTCTTAGACTTTTAATTTATTTACTTATTGATGATCTTTTCCGTAGGTTTTACGGCTCAAAAGGAGAAAAAAAAGAAGATTAATCCTAAGCGGCAACAATCTTGATAAAAAAGGGGGTTTTTGAATCATTGTTTAAAAAAAATGCGAGTTAAAAATGGACTTGTTATGATGTTAGTGCAAAACTTGGCATGTACGGCATTAAACTGCAGACAAGCGTCGCTTGATTACCATTTATTTTCATTTCTGCGGGTGTAGATAATTTTAAATACCACGAGACGATGGTCTAGACATCCCTAATGTAGCTTTATTTCAACACGGTGAAAACAACAGCTAAGCCAAAACAAAATTGAATGTTATAAACCTGTTTTTAAACATGAAACAGTGTTTGATTATTTCTCCGTTCGTATTCTAATACTCGTGAAGTTTTTTGTATTTATCTTCTTTTCGCATTTACCTTTTAAAAAAGATAAATGGGAAATGTTCAGTTGAAAGTGTGGTTAGATAATGATGAATGACTTCCCCAGGGTAAAAATAGTGTTAACAAATTTTAAAAAGTTAATTAAATCGCCGGAGTTCTGGCTCGCCTGGTAACAAACTTGGACGACTACGTTCTCGATGAAGTTAAGTTTTCCGGTTTAACAAAGGAATTAAAAATTGCGAAAGAGGAAATTCATTTTCTCGGATTTAGTACCAAATCTGTCGATCAGGTTGTGATCTTAATGTTTGTTTATTTTCACTATCGTAGTTGACCAGTGCACCATTTATTTAATTTAATTATTTCAAGAGTTTTCATTTCTGCTTCGCTTTCTGCCCTCGCTGAATTTTAATCTGAAATAAGAGTCTAATTCTATCCCTGATGTTCGATTGAATTTTCTTCCATTGTACTGGTCACGGCTAAATTCTTTATCCTTTCTAACCAAGGCTCCAAAGCGATAAGGGGCAATCCTTTAATGTGCTTGGGAGGTATTTAAGTATTACCTGATTCCCAGTCAAATTAAATAAAAGCTCAAAAGATTTTAACTATTTCTGATTTCAAAGATCAATGCTTTATTTTCTAAAAATGTTTTTTATTTAATTATTGATACAATCTTTACAAGGGCATTGTTCAACATTAAAACTACCCGGTTTATCTTGCTATCTAATCAGTTCTTTCCTTTTTCTCAGAACAGACGCATTGCTGAGAGATTAAATGCCTGTTATTTACTTTACTAAAAAGCTTCCTTTCCCTTATCGCCAACCATTCCAAAAAGCAGGTTATTTTTTAATTTTTTCATGCGGTAATTATATAAATGCAAATTTTCTCTACTTTTATTTTTTCAAGCACATCAACCCGATATACTGAAAACAAGTAATATGTAAATGAATCTCTTTCGATTCCTCGACCTTGCTGTAGGGCAAAATTTAAAATCACGTTATGATTTTCCAGTCACACGATACTTTTGTGTTATGATCAACATTTTCGGCTCAACTAGTTCATGGCGTGAGTCTTCCCTCTTCACAAACGCTTTTCATTAAAAGTTTAATTCGTCAAGTAATCAAAACAACTCAGTGGTCGGTCGTACTTTTTACATATTTAACCAAATTTTGAATTATATTTTTCGCAACTCTCCAGTGATTTTTAGACATTAGAGAATTTCCTCAATAACATTTTCCCAAAAGAATTGAAACCAACTAAAACAAAGTAGCCTTTTCCCCAAAACGGAGGACGTTTCCAAGTCGATCTAAGGTTATCATTTTGAAACGGAGAAGTACTAAACTTGCACTTGTTCTGAACTACTAGTAGTATTTCTTTGAAGTCTTCTTTCCCTCGTGTTGCAGCGGTGACCTGTCGAATAACGATTTCCCCGGGTGAACGCTAAATGTGAGTCATCTGCGGCACAAACACTCAAACAGCCTGACCGAAAATCGTTACTCATAGCTGATAATATGATCGGGTTAATTACGTGTTTGAGGTAGTACATCGCTAACGTTATCAGTTCCACGTACAGAAAGTCTGGCTTGGCTGTCGTTTCGGGAGAGAATTCCTGGATCAACAGGATGACTCCACGAGGTAGATAACAAACTTGGAAAGCCAGCATTAAAACTATCAGCATTCTGACCAGCCGTTTCTTCTGTCTGGCCCTGTCGCTGAGAGTTTTCTTCATGGAACTGTTCGGCTGGTAGGACCTCGAGTGCATCTCGTTTTTAGCTCTGAGCACGCGGATGACATCGAAGTAAGCAGCGCTTTGGAGAACCAGAGGCAGAGTAATGAACAAAACCACGAGGTACATCTCATAAGCGATTTTATAAACTTCACTGGGGAAAAATGGAAAACAAAAGAAATACCCGTTGGGGAACAATTTGTTCTTGAGAAAGATTAGCATCGGAACACCACTTGTCACATAGCAGGCAACCCAGATGCCCGGCATCACCATCTTGACGCGGTGGAGGGTCATTTTCGGTTTGAATGGTGCCACTATAGCTCGATGCCTCTCCAGGGCAATTACAGTCTGTGTGACAACGGACACGACAACGAAGACATCTTGAAGTGGAGCTAAGATATAACACAGTACATCGCCGAAAAGCCAGCCGCGGTAGATCTCGATGATTCTCAATGGCGCCGCGAGCAGGCAGACTCCCAAATCAGCAGCGCAGATATTAGCGATAAGTAGGTTGCAAGGTGTTCTCATCTCTCGCCAGCGAGAGAGAGTCGCCACGACCAGACTGTTCCCTGTCAAACCAACGACGATGAGAGACGAGAAGAAGAGTGTCGTGAGAGTGACATAAAGTTGAGAGAGCACCTCTGGCTTGTCCGGCGTCGCCGCTGGAGTAGTATTTGGTGGAAGGCTAGTCGTGTTTACCGTCATGTTGTAAAGAGTCGAGTTTGGAGTCATTTTTGCACCTTCCGCTCAGTTGTTGTTGTTGAGATTCAATTCACGTGCGCTGCAACTTGGGGCGGATAAGTTATCAGCTGCATTCACATTAACGGGATGAAGTGAAAAGCAATTTATATTTTCTAGCGCAGTTGATGCGTTATATAACACTTGATATGACGAGACGGCTCTCCAGATGACAGGTAATTGCGTTTACGTCACAGAGAAAGATACATTTCCATGAGAAGAATTTCCCAAAACAGAAACTGACTTTTAACGTTAATGAAGATTTCCATTAGTTTTTCTTTGCAAATAACCTACTCAGTAAAACCACGATGCGTTTCAGGCCGTCTGTAAACAAATCAGACAATGTAATCCGTTCTCGATAACTGTGAGGCTAATCGAATTCGAGCTAATTCGCGATGTACGTGAAACAACTTCGGGGTGAAATAGGTCATTTACCTCTGAACCTCAGGTGAAATGATCAGGAGCTCAGAAACACCGAAATATTGACATGACCTGATGTGCAAATGGATTCAACCCAAAGCAATTTAAATGTGAAAAACGTTCACAATTAGTTTTGTTTTTGTAGCACCTTTGGTAATATATAGTAAGGCTAGAATTTCTTTTTTACACGATCACATCAATTAACTTTGCATATCACATGAAAAGTGGGACTGGTTAAAATTTGTTATCACATAGCTCGTAGGAAAATACTTCAGCGTGGAGGAGGAAAATAAAATTATTTCGAGGCACAGATGTGCATTTTTAGATAAGCAAAACAAATTATGTTCTTTTGTTGTGCCGGCAATTTAGTAGACAAAATATAGCCAAAACACAAGGTCAGTTGTCAGGCTCTTTCATGTTACTGCAGGAGAACAGCGGCGTCTAAAACTTGTAATTATACATCCTTATTTCTTACTTTAGGGTGTCAAGTAGGACTGAAAACTTTGACTGCGATAAAATCGGCAAAACTTACAGGGACGTCAATTAGCTGAGAACAAATACTACAGATGAAAACCATTGTGAAACAAATATCAGGAATAACCAAGGAAACAATGTAAATATTGTAGTTGTCGGTTCTTCTTTGGAAGCCAAGTCATTTAGATGAATTTTGATTCAAGATTACCCGCTAAAACCGACGTTCAATCGCAGAGGGAATTTAAACTCCTGTCTATGACAGAAAAGAAATGTTAAGAAACGCGAAAGGAAGTAAAGTTATGCCTTAGAATAGAAATCGATAGCTATCTGCAGGTTACTCATTAAAATTCTAGTAGCTTTCCAAGAATAATAAAAGCTGAATAATTTCTAATTGGACGTTTAGAGAAAAACATTCGATGAATATTTTTCTTCAAGTACATGTTAGAAGAGTCGTCTTTTTTGCCTTAAATAGAAAACCGACCGTGTGTGGAATGCTTGAAAAAATAGGAAAACTGAAAGTGCTCTAACAACAGGCTATTTCCAAAGTCATAAAAATTAAACTGGATTGATACTCCAGAAATAAACCCTTAACCACACAGTTTGAATATTTTTAATCATAATATTTCCGTCTTACTTCTTCATAGTTGCAATCGATACTCTGTGACAATGAAATCCTTTCATTTTATTGCTATTATATAGCGCTTATTTCGAATTCACTTCAAAGTCGGAGCTCACTTTTCACTGTTTTTGTTAGTCCTCGGTGAAGTTGCGCCAAACCGACAATGAAAATGTTAACTTCTGCTTAAGTGGAAAAGCTTTATTTATTTTGTTTTGCAATGTATTTAGACTTTGGCCTTAAGAACCTGACTTGACGAAACGGAAGTAAGGCAGTCAGGCGGGGTGTCGAAAAGTAAAGCTGATCACAAAATTGGTCTTAGGATGCATATAGGTTAAGAAATTAAAAGATTGGGATTTTCCAGGTCTACAAGTAGCTAAAAAGGCTCTGATGTTCTCCTTACTGAATTCAACTTTCATCGAAGGACAAGGAGTTAATTTGGAGAAACTTTAATCCCCAACCGAAATGAATCTACGCGGCGACCATGCAGGGACCTTAAAAAAAGTTAGTTAAGTTTAACATTCACTGATCTCCCAGCAAATAGTTCTAGCCAAACGAAATTGGAAAGCCACATGTGAAATAGTAACTGATCATATTGTGTCTCTAATTAAAATGACCTACCGGCAGCCCTTGTCGAGAAATTAAACCAAACGTAAACTAATATTGACCAAGAAAACTCTTAGCACCTAGGCGGGAAAATTAGTAGTTAACATTTTAACGAAAGCGTTCTGTAACATTTTTAATCAATTTGATCAGTGATAGATCAATTTTGTTATTGCTTTTTCTCTCACCATAGTTAATAGAGGGGACTGGCTATGAAGCCCGGCAAACATCAAAGGAGCTAACATAGATTTCAAGATTTATGTTGGAAGGCCCACGACCGTGCACAATCTTTTGTTTTGCGCTCATGAACTATGCATGAATTACGTAACCAAAACGTTTTTATTGGTCAGTTCCTCCGTACGGAGTAAACAACTATTGTGTTTTGTGCACGGTCAAGGCCAAAAAAGCGAACAAAAACATACAACAAAGAACTTTGTCGGGTTTCAAAACCATTCCCCTTTATTAACTATGCTCTCACTTAGCAACTGAATACCTCGCTCTGTTTGTTCTTTGTCTAGAACGAGCAAGGCCCGAACCTGTTCTCGTTGAACACAGTTAATACAGTAATCCCGGCTCGTAATAATCTGACGGGGCGATCACGTTATTGTAAGTTGCGATCCCGGTTGAAGACCCAAACAAACATAACACAGCTGAACCAAAAACGCAATATGGCTTTTCAAAGAAACGTTGTTTTTACGCTGAAATTTTTCAGTTTTTACGAGTTCAGAATTTTAGGTGTGCAGTGCATATTTTAGACGTTTTCCACCCAACGAACGTTACGTTATTATCCCACCACATAATCTCATTGATATTGCGGGCTGAAGTGGACCGGAACAGTAGAGAGGTTAGGCATGACGTTAACGGCACACGGCAAACGGCAAAGACAACTTCTGATTTTCAGTTCTTTTCTTCTAATCCGTAAATAAAGCACACAAAAATGGAATAACGTCTCTACTAGTATTCATTGCAAATACAAATAATTTCACTCTACTGTGCACACAGCCGAAGAGAGACGACAAAAGTTTCATTTTTGCCGTTTGCCGTTTGCCGTAAACGTCATGCTTAACCTCTCTATTGTCCTACACGGAGACATGCATGAAAATATCCACAACAAACTTCGCACTTGAAGGGAAATGCACATTGAACGAGGTCCGTTTCAGTGAACGATCGGCGGTCAGTTTCAAGATATTACTTTTGACTTTCGACAGAACATGGAGAACGTAATTAAGTCAAATGAATTTCTCGTCGATATCATACCAAGCAAAACATTCATATTCAATCTTCAGGTATATCTTTTTTGGCGTTATTAAACAAGAAAATAGAAGAAAAAACTGTAGCGTACCTTTCCTAGTTTGGATTGCTACTTTTTTCTGAAAACGCCATGGTGTTTGAATAAAATTGAAATTTCTCGCAACATCTGCTCAATATTTAAAAGAGCAACAAAAACATTCTGAAAATATGTAATACAGAAAACACAACGCAGCATAAGTTTAGCGTCATGCATCTTCCAGCTAGTGTAAATGCATGTATCTCGCGCCAAACTGGTGTCAGCCTTGAAATCATTTTAATTTTGTGTTATATTTCTTAGAGGGAGTAAGAACGAAGCGAACGTGTGTTTTATAAGAATATAATTCAAAATATTCAATATTGAAATAAATAAATATGTACTTTTTGTGACATATTTGGTTTTCGATTTTCTAATAACTTTGCTCGAAGATAAACATTTTGCCCGCAAAAAAGCGTAATTCGTAATACTGTCATTATACTCATTTAGCTGAAATTTAATACGTTCGAACTGTCCTTCTTAATGAAGTTCTAAAGGCCCCGTTCCGTTAGAAGTAAGAAAGCACTTCAGCCTACGAATACCTCTTAAGTGGGAACACATTTAAAAGGAGAAATGAAATGAGTGCCATATTTGCATAAAACACGCGATTGAGCGAGTTAATTTTGCGCGCAAGCTGCAAAACTTATGACTCTTTTTTAACTTCATAAACTGTTTTAGTATAAAACCGGGACTATTGTGCCTATATACTTTATGTTATTACATGTATATGTCAAAAAGAAAAGGTAAAGAAAGGTAAAGTCTGCATGCGAGCCAAGTGGCCCATCAGGCCGGAGCTTATTCCGGTTTCTGTAGCATGAAGCGACTAGGAGTATTTCTACTCCCCCCTGGATGGGATGCTAGTCCATCGCAGGGTTACCCCCAGCATTAAGTTCGCCGGTACCCATTTATACACCTGGGTGGAGAGAGGCACTGTGAGAGTAAAGTATCTTGCCCAAGAACACAACACAATGTCCCCGGCCAGGGCTCGGACCCGGACCGCACGTTCCGGAGACGAGCGCACTAACAATGAGGCCACCGCGCCTCCCGTATATGTCAAAGAAAAGGTAAAAATTGTCTTCACTGCTTAAATAATATCATAAACGCGATAGCAACCAAAATAATCGTTATTATGTTTTCTTTTTTCTTTCTAATTTTCCCAGCGGTATAAAAAACTTTTTGTGTTACTTTTGTTTCTCATTTTCCTGTTTCAATTATACAGCAGTCAGTTAATCCAGCATTGTCAGCACAGCTATTATCCTTAAATTTCTGAAAACTGTCCAATTTGGCATTTAATTTGGACAGTTTTCAATAAGGACTTTGAGTAAAAACGCAGAAACTGTCCAATTTGTATATGAAATAGGACTACATGCTGTCCAATTTGGAAATAATTGGATGGAAAAAATACCGAGGACAGTCAAAATTGGACGAGGCCGCAGGTCAAGTCCAATTTGGCTGTCATATTGGCAATATTCCGTTAGGATCGCTACATTAAACTGAACTTTCGAGTTGCCAAAGCTATAGTCTTACTGCTGTATTCGGTTGTTTGGGGCCATGTATAACGAATTAATGCCGGGAGATATTTCCATATGTAAGCTTTTTATCTTTTCCAAAGCTAGTATATTTCATGCTTGACATATGGTATAGATTATAGAATATGTTCATGCTTAGTGTGCGTCTATCGAGTAGTATGCGTATCGAGTAGTGTGTGTATATCGAGTAGCTTCACGCGGGAGGCTTGGAAAGCCCGAGAGAAGCGCAGAAGTTGTTCGAGGCGATAGTCGAGACCAACTCTAGGAGAGCAACTCTAGCTTCTTGAGTGCTCTCTAAAGCATGAACTAATTCTTTTATAACATAGTGACAACAACTTGGGCGCTAAAACATGTTTTATTTGTGATTGACTGCAAAGTTCCCACAATGCAGAATGAAGGAAAACAAAGGATTCTATTGCCTGCTTAAAAATACAATCAGTTGAGCAACAGTGGAACGAAAAGGCTTCATCTGGTTCCTAAAGAAGCATCTTCTTCGAATTAATGAAAATCAGAAAACAAAGTCGAAAATACTCAGTGACTGGACTGAAGTAAGGTCAAGTAAGGTGACGTGATTTTCAGTAAGATCAGAACGTACGAAAATATTGCCTTTTCCGCGAAACAGTGAAACGGGGGAAAACACCATTACTGAATTTGACAAAGAATTCTTGTTCAAAATAAAATCCGGGCCTGAATTGCTCTGAAATATATAGGGATCGATCTAAAAGCCAGGTCTGGTATAGCATATGTGAAATCACATATTTTGCTCTAAAATAGCTAAAGGCGTTTAACATCCAGATGGCATCCCCTCACTCGAAGTCTATTACCGGTGAGATAAACCCACACATTAATTTGTCACATTTTTTTCTAAAACATAACCTATGGACTAGGAATCCTACTTAACAAAAGGGGAAAGATGTATGAAACTGAATTTTGTGTACTCCATATGTGTGGTCGGCCATGCCACGAAAATGGATTCGTCCGCGTGTAATTTAATGACCTTAATGCTCACAGAATTAAAGCAGAGAACGTGTGAGCCTAAATTCCCTTTTAAACCACTCTGAAACAAAATGTCACTCTGTGCGACATTAACATTCGGTTGGCAAATAATTCGAGGATTGCTGAAAATAGACCTAGACATAGACCCAGTTAACAAACGTGAGGAATTTCTCAATCCAATTATTTTTAATTATCAGACCTTTCCACGTGCCCTTTATAATGGACATGGAACAACGCTGGAAATAAGTGGAATGCTTCTTGAATGAGAATTTGACTAGCAGTATAGATAAATAGGATGATATTATTTTTTCTCCTTGAATTCCTAGCATTCCCATTCTTGCTTAGCGATACACTCTGTTGTGCATAATAATCGCAATTCACAAGTTAAAAATGTCCAGTCAGTTTTGAATACAATTTACACGACTCAAGCGTGTGAATGTTCATTATTGGAATGCTCCTCTTTTGTCGATCTCCACTGAAACAAGTTCGTGAGAAACAGTTCAACTTCTACTTGTTCATGTTTACATGCACGTTACTTTCGTGTGATGACAAGTTGATCCCAAATTAGATTTAAATAAAAGGTTGATTCATACTCAAACAAAGCAGTTGTCCATGTTTCCTACAGAGGAAAAAATCCAGCCTTGATTGCAAGTCTTTGAACTGTTGCCAGTGCAATGTCCCGTATGATAAGTTTAGCCGGGAGTTTGCTTCATTGTCTTGCAAGAGGAAGGAAAACAAATAACAAAAATGGCGAATGCAATAAAATATCAACTATAAAAAAGTAAACACAATGACTAAAATATTCAAACTTTCAATAGTTTGGCAATGCGATTTCATGACGTCTGTCAAAAAATCAAATTTAATGAGCTGTGAAATCCACTTCCATCCTTGCAATTTTGTACTTCTTTCCCAGAACGTCCGGTCTATCAGTTTGCTCTGTAGAATCTTTTTATCCAATTTATTTGTATGTTAAGTGCTACCAGGGAATATAAAGTGACAATTAGGAAGTTAAGGAACATTCCGCGAGAATCAAGCGGGCGGGATAGGTAGGTTGGAAAACCAGGAATTCGGAATTCGGAATTCGGAATTCGGAATTCGGAATTCGGAATCCGGAATTCGGAATCCGGAATTTTATTTAAAAAAATAAAAAAATAAATTAAAAAAATAAATAAATAAAAAATGAAAAAAACACTATCGACTCTGTTGCCGTAATTGGGCGGAAAGAGAGTGACTGGTATCCATTTGTTTATGAAGATGGATCAAAGTGCTAGAGAATGTCAAGAGTTCAAAACCACTACTACCACATAAACTTGCCCTGTCTGAAGAACCGTAACCACGACTTCACAATATCTCACTTAACATCTTTGTTAAGCAGGATGGAGGGAGGACTTATTATTTCTAATGCCATGGCACAAGAGCTATGGGAGAGATTCGGAGAAACGATATTTCAATAGCGTGACAGCCAGCTTAACTATTTAGGATTGCGTTACTAATATAGGCCGCTAGGAATAATTGAAGACAAGAAAACTCAATGTACAATATACTATCATGCAAAGAAAGAACAATTAAACCTTTTTTAAAAAAAGCCAATGTTCCGAATTCCAATCACTATGCCTTCTCGTCCAAATTCATAACTTCTTTAACAAAGCTTCAAACCTCTTGTGTGACACACCTTTTACTCAGAAACAAAGAACAAAGTACAGGGAATGTGAGGGTGTTTCTTGTTAAGGTTTTTTCTTGTTTTCTGTATATTTTTTTATAATTTAAAAGTAAGGTATTGCGTGACCACATATCGTGACTCAACTGCAACCGTCTGATTGTCAAGCCGCAAGAGTCCAGAGTTCAGATTCTAGGTTTTATTATAACTTTAAATTAATAATTTATTTTTTCTTTACATTTATTTATTATTATTATTATTTATTATTATTATTATTATTACTATTATTATTATTATTATTTATTTTTTTATTTTTTTTTATTTAATTTTTAATTTATTTTTTTATTTTTTTTAATAAAATTCCGAATTCCGAATTCCGGGTTTTCCAACCTACCGGGCGGGATAACTTCCTTTACAAGTATTGGCCACTCTGATCAGCCTCAAGGTCAAGAGTTTCAGATCATGAACAAATGCACATCTACTGTACCTCTCATTAGCCCCATTAGTTTGGTTGTCAAATATGTGTCATGCTCGCTCTCACAAACGAGATCAACTATCAGCTCATACCTTTTTAGGATTAACATCAGCAGGTCAAGTATTTAAACAACTTTGGTGCAAGTTAAAGGCAATTGAAGCATTACACTGACACATGGACAGGTTGACAACTTTCGAGGTTCACCAAACCCACCATGCATTCATCCAGGCGTTGTCAATCGATAAACCGATAATCGATATTAATCAATAGCAATCGATGAAGAAAAAAGTTGTGACAGTTTGATTTTTATCGATTGCCGATAGTAATCGATAGCGATTGATTCTCGATTGATATCGACTATTATCGATTGTTATCGAAAATTATTTTTGGCTTTTTACAAGTTAAACTTACAAAATGTACGTTTGACAAAATTTGTCTGTAATGGGTTTAGTGAGTCCTTTTATTGTGGCCTGCGTTTCTTTAACAATCATTGACAAAATAACAAGAACAGAAACAGCTAACAGAAACATTTTGGGCTTTATATCTTTACATCATGCCAAGATCCTGCTTTCCCCAGAAGACCTGGTGGATAGCGTTATACAGTCTTCGAACAACTGGGGCCTGGAGAAGAGATTACTACGCTTTGAATTCTTAGTTTTTAAAGATTGCGATGTCATGTCAAAAAAATGCTGAAGATGAACGCCTGCTTCGTGTTCCAGGTATTATTTTACACAATAACAAAGTCATCTTTGAATAGTCTGGGTGGTTATTTTCCGATATCGACTTTTATCGATTGACTACGCCTGGATTCATTCATAAATGAGGTTGCATCATCGTTCAAGTACATTTTGTTTACACGGTTACCGTAACGCTTTCAGTCGTAGATTTCTCTTAATTCTTTCATTAGGAAAAATCAACTCTGAAATAAAAAAAAAACCAGTTCCATGACTTCCAAACAAACAGCATGCAAAACTTGGGTCGAAGTTTTGCTCAACTGTACAATCGCACGTAACTTACATTAGTTCCATTCACGTTCAGCTTTACAGTAAAATTATGATAATTGTAACAGGATCGAAAATATGCAATATCGCGGTCAAGTAGATTCTAAACGCGCTTGTTATCTTTTCATTGTGACTCTGCGTCCCAGACCAAAAATCGTACTGACTGAGTATGGGTTGAGCTGTGCACAATTCGCAAGAGTAGTGATCTCACAAAGATAGCTTATCAGCTAGTTGACAAGAACGGAAATGTACTAATAACTGTAGATAGCTTGCGATGTACCACTGTACAGGATGAAGTGATTTTAAGCGCGAAAATAATTGAAAACCGTGACATTTTCATCATTATCAGTTCACTTCCGAAATGACAGCTGAAGACTGAAGGTCCTGCTCACTCTCCAGTAGCCTGCGTCGCAGACAGTCTATATCGGGGTTTTCATGACACGTCCGGCTGAAACGTAGGCTAACTACCCAGATGTAGACTGAATGGTTTTGCTGAACGGCGTATTGTGGGCTGCGCAGGAACTGAAGCATTTACAAATATTTTGTATTTGGATTACAAAAAAGAACAACTGATCCGAGGAACCGAGCAAACTTCCCCTTCGATCGCGTATTTTGCCGGTTAAACGCTCCTGCTCCTGGGGTTTATTTTAAACTTGTCCCGGTGGAGCCGGCATTCATTTGACTGCTATATTTATAGCTAGTTTGTCCATGGCAGTTTTTTTCCTTATTTGCAAGCGAGCGTACGGAGCGAGTGTACTAAGTGAGCGTACGAGTAAGAGCGCGGGGCACGAGACCAACACCACCGAGATCGTGCTCGTTCAACCTGACCGGGTTTGTTTTGTTTTTGTTTTTATTTTTGTTTTTGTTTTTGTTTTTGTTTTTGTTTTTGTTTTTGTTTTGTTTTTTCTTTTGTTTTTGTTTTTGTTTTTGTTTTTGTTTTTGTTTTTGTTTTTGTTTTTGTTTTTGTTTTTTCGCGCGTCCGCGAAGATCTTATTAAAAATTTAATTTAAAATAAAGTAGATGGTCTGTTAACAGAGACTCCTGCAGCCGATTCATGTTAGTCTTCAGCTTATTTATCAGGGACTCGAAGTTTAATCAAGAAAATACAGTATTTGAGGTGATGTTGTTAACCTAGAATCCAATTAAGCAATTATACAATTTATTTACCAAATTTAGACAATAGCCACCGAAGCACGGTGTTTTGTAGAATATTGAACGTAGCTGATTGATAAACATTTCGAGGCTTGACGAAAGTGACAAGTTGGACAGAAGTAGTGGAATTTTGCAATCCAACTATTTTGGAATCCACAGTCTTACCGGATGATGTTCACATGCACATCGAGAGAGAGAGGTCAACTGAGTTGTTGGCTTACAATATAATAACAGATAGAACGCTTTTCTTAAAATTAGCTTCACTAACCAGGTTTTTGAGCTGACAATTTAACACAAGTCTTACTCTCACACGAGTTCAATGAGGTTAATTTAAATGCATGCAAAATAATTTTTAATAGGCGATTTGCATGATGGCGTCATTTGACTACACCAGAATCTTTCACTTTTTCTGTTTCTTATGCTGATTAGTGTAAACCTTCAAAATTTAAATAATAAAGAGGAAACGAAAGGAATTCTGGTAGTTGCAGTCAAATGACGACAACGTGCAAAGCCGCTATTGGCAGCCATTAGTGAAAATGAGTTCTTTGTGACTTTCTGGGCTAATGATGAAGTCAAGGAACAAACCTCTCCTTTGCTCCCTGTTGAAACTGGTGGTCTGGCCTTCCAGTAACTTGACGTAATCTTCTGAAAGGTCAGTTTAACAGTCAATACAAAGATTGTTTGTATCGAGTGGGAAAACCACCTTAAGTCTTTGTAACAGTGATGATACTAAATAAATTAAGTCAAAGCTAGTTGGTAAAGGGGCTGCGGTTGTTCGCTCTTCTGTAACCGTCTAATATCCAGAATATGAAGCTACCATTGAAAAAATTGACTGAAATTTTCACAGGCCCTTTCTCCAAGCTACAACAGTCGGACCATATTTCTTGGGAATCTTTTTTTAATCTAATAATTGGTTCGGATCACATGCAACACAGGTCGATCGTTCCGTGGTTACTCTCACGAAATATCAACAAGCCTCTGATAGTTCACATTATTAAAGCTGGGTTGAAACATCAGCTCGTGTTTTACCTATTTTTTTGAATACTTCGAATTATCCCTCCAATTTAGGGTACAAGAATAATACTTTTGTAACGAAAACTCTGTCTATTGTTCAAAAAGTATGAAGTAACCATTAAAAAATAACAGATTGGGTTGTCAAGATGGTGCGGGCGACGAAGCCGCCACTGAAGTTCAGTGCTACATAAATAGCCCACAGATTACCTTCCGATTCGCTTAAACTAACAATGATAAAGTTTCTTTGCTGTTAGCCAAAATAAGTCAATGGTAATAGAATTGTACCTTGTTTCAAATCTTCTACGAATCTTTCGCCGGCGGTGGCCTGAAGTCACGTCTTAACAGATCATAACGAGAATAAAAACACTTAGGAAACTGTGCATGATATGGGCTCGTGTGAGAAGACTGAAATCCCAATCATGAGTGACGTGCAGTTAAATGCTTTCCATGGAAATTGACAGTAATCCCTGTCATTGAGTAAATATTGTTCCATTCAAGCTTACAGCTAAAGCTTCCTTTGTTTATTTTGTGGTTTAGCATGGCGTGGTATTTAAACAATTTAAAAAGGATTTAAGATATTGATGCGACCAATTAAACTGTGTGCCGATCCGTAATAAAAATGTTCTTATCTTATCGTGCAAAAGGGAACTAACATGTCTTCCATCAACAAACAATGTGTAGTTGCCTAATGATTCAGGAGTAACGTGATAACCACTCAGTTGGTGAATAGTTTACTTTAGTCTCACGAAAGCAAAACGTTGTTTCTAATATTGCAGACCTACATTACTAATCTGTCAATATTTGAATCCAAAAGTTCGCTACCCAAACATTACAAATTAAACTGGAAGTGGATTAGTAGTAAGTGATCAGTTGTCATTCGATTTAAGCCTTGTTTCGGACCCCCTGAATAGCAATTGGGACTTCCTGGAGTCACAACAGCATAACTTCTGACCAGCTCCAAGGCGACCGCGAAAAGAGATTTTAAATCTCAGAAATCACGACAGAACGTGGAACATTTGATGCCGCTAAGTTTTAAATTTGGCGCCAAAAACGTGGTCGCCCTAGTAATATGACAGTTGTGTTATTCTGGTGTTAAGTGATTTTGGAAGAGGCCAAAACAAGTTAAACATCGCTTTTCCCTTTTGTTGGCTACAAAGACAAAGTTTATTATTGAGTAGTTTTGGTCAGGACAGTTAGATATCCCTGCCGCTTGTACTGAGGGCGCATCCGCTCTATACAAGGAAGCGCCGGTGCGAAGTAATAGGTGGGTGGGAGACAGGGGGAAAGCCTGGGAGAATAAAGGGAGGAGAACTACGGGAGGCGGGAGTTTCTGACCCCCTATTTCCCCCCCCCCCCCTCCCCACTAATAGG
Source organism: Orbicella faveolata (assembly GCF_042242905.1). Taxonomy (NCBI): domain Eukaryota; kingdom Metazoa; phylum Cnidaria; class Anthozoa; order Scleractinia; family Merulinidae; genus Orbicella; species Orbicella faveolata. The sequence goes on along the minus strand of NW_028301564.1, from coordinate 30,141,099 downwards.
TACCTTGTGCAAAACACGACGGTAACGGAAAGAGTTAATAATGCCAAACAGAAAGCTTAGTGAGCAGAACAGTGGATCTAATAATGATAATAATGACTTTACTGGATAACACAATTACTGGGAAAAACCAGTAGTTCTCGTTGTGCTCCTTAAAATCTACCAAACAACCACAATTACAAATTTAAATAGCAAAATACAGGGAAAAAAATAATTAAAAATTCATTAAAAATTTTTACTACTAATAAAATTGTCAAATTCTAGAATTCCGGTCATTTTTATTTCTTGCATTTAAATCACCTTTGTACATTTCGTAGCCGCCCTCTAGTAACCAATCGTGTGAAATAACCAATTTACAAGTTATTTTTTAGAGAACGTGAACCACGATGGCTTATTCTTTGGGTTTCTATTGAGAACTGAACGCCCCATTCGCCGCACATTCAGCAGGGGCAAGTTTGTGTGACACACTGTAAACATCTACAACCGTCGATAAATTGTGTTGTAAAACGCCCAAAACATGAAATCGTAACCGTAATACCTACAATACATGTGTCAGCAGCTCAATTCCCCCTTTCAACGTTGGAAAATGGGTAAAATGCAAATTTGTGTTAGATGAAAGTGTTTTGTAAACATTACACAGGGGTGGCGATGGGCAAAATGCTTATAGAATGAATTTTTCCAACCCTTGTGACCAGGGTTGTAGATAACTACTGCGAAATTGTGAAGCAAAATATAAATACATTTCTAAAAGGCGTCGTCCACGCCGTCGCCGTCGTATGCGTTCCCTTAGAAAGAAATAGCGTCTTGAGTTAGCTGAAAGGGGCATTCATACGCAATAGCGCAGCTAAAGTAAAAATGAAAAAAAGACAAAGACAACGCTAAGAGGTGAAGAATAATGCTTTAATAGGACTTCTGTCTTCACTACAGCCGGCTGTCGTTGAGGACAACTTATTAAGACTAACAGCTTCACAGAGCACGCTATCAGTCATATTTAATTCACTACATCCCTTTTCCAAAGTAGGTTAAATCCTGTTCATTTCAATCCATAGAGTGCGTTGAAGAAATTGAGTGACCGCTTCAAAATTGGACACACCTGAGCTTGTACATTCTGTAGAACGTACATTATTATATGGTTAGTTCCATGAGCGGGCAAGATGAACCAAATCATGCGCTGTCGCGATCGTTAGCTACCCGAGCGGGCAGGATGGGGCTATCCCACACGCTCGGGATTACCCTCAGTATTCCGCGAGAAAATGGTGTGCTTTATGTCGTATAATAAAACTCTTTCTCAGTCCATAAACAACTTGGCCAACATTCTGCCATGGTAATCTCACGCTTATCAATGACCCATATATGTACTACACGGGTATAAGGAGTTATTATCATTGAAGAGGTTTCGCTTTTACTAATTTGATTCTTAAGAGGGATGTTACAACGCCTTCTCCTACAAAGGCCTTACAAAACATTTTGCCGATACTTGAATCACTTAACTTGTTCTAGTCCCAAGCATGAAAGATCAATTCTCCACGTCCTTATTGACCTGAATATATTGATCATTCTTGCAAATAAAAGGCTAAAACAATGCTGGAGAGAAATTGATTTGCACAAAGATTTACAACTTTGTGTACAAAAATATTTGATTTCTAGTTCGATATTTCGACCTGGAAAGGCTCATATTTCCCCGACTAGATTTCAAGATTCCATTTTTCGAATTATGATTGAACCCTGGGTCTAGATTTTAACAAGAATTTACTTCCTATATTACATTGCCGAACTATTTCACTCGCAAACAGCTTGATAAGAAGAATATACTTTTCTTCAATAGAAGTAATTACCTTAGGTCAGTTTTGATCTTTAAATATCTTATTATACCGTGCTTTTTTGTTATTTTCTTGCACAGGAATACCCTTTTCGAAACTTAATAACTGATTTGGTATTTCATTTTCAGCAGCCACCTGACTCGCAGTTTTTTTTGTTTTTCTGATGGCTAGATCTCTTGACCCCCAGCGGCGGAGAACTGTTACACAGAAGGTCTAGGAGAGGGAGGGAACGGGGCTGAACCCTTGTGAGCACCATCAAGAAACACTGATGTTTGATTAAAGGGGCTATTTCATCAGGTATTGTGTTGAATGCCAGGTGAAGGAGTAAATAAATTTTTCAGTAAAACAATCCAGACCACCAATTGTGTGAGTTCATTTCTAGTTAAAACTACTTTCAAGATTTCCTCTCCTAAACATTGTAAAGTTGCGTGCCTCGTTCAAAAATTGCGTCACAAACGTAACGTCGACATAGCCCCTTTAACCAAAACATTTTGGTGGAAAACGGTATTTTGAGTCAGGTGAACGAAAGTAGATTACATTAAATGCGAACCATCTCTTGATCGAAAAAAAGGAAAAAATAACTTGCTTTGCGAGAAATTAAGAGATAGTTTTGCAGTCATAAGTTACAAATACGTAAAATATATTGTTGTCATTGTGAGTTTAGTGATCTAATTATAGGATATGTCTCGCATTTTCTCGTGAAGATTGATAACGTGGCATTTGTATAACTCATTAACTTGAAGTATATCGTGTGTGCTGAAACTTTCCCGTTGCCCAAATCTCCTTGTCGGGTCCTTTATGGCCTGAATCGTGTCGTCACCATTCTTTGAAAACGCATGGTTATTGTAATGTAGACATGACTGAAATGCAAGGCCAACAAACAACTTGTAAGCAAAGGTAAGCTGTATACTACCGTTTAATACCACCTTGATAAACCATGCATGGGGTTTATTTAAATCCGTTAATACGGATTCTAAGGCGGTATATGGCTTGGAGGGGTTGCTTACAAAAGGTAGAGAAATGCGTGGCCCTAATTGTCACGTGCACGATTCGACGGTATACACAAACATAAGAACAACCCAATTCAGAGCACTCTTCAAAAGATTTCATGGTCTACGAAAACTGTACTGATAAATAGCTTTCATTTGCTAGTCACGCTCTACGGTTTTATTCACAGGCTCAAAGGCATGAAACACCTTGTCAATAATAGCCAGTAGAACAGAAAAGTATTATTACTAACTACTTATTAACCGAGAGTGAGTTCTTTACAGGAAAATCTCAAACCGAGACCTTGCCGTATTCACCGAACGATAACGAGGTCAATACTGCGAGGGCGAGGTTTGAGATTTTCCCGTAAATACCGAACGTTCAAGGTTAATAAGTTGTTTATTATATGGCTTTTCGCTTTAGACTTGCAGGCCCGTAATCGGACCGTGGGAATTACGGGAGAACAGCCAATCAGAGCGCGCGTTATGTCGGCTGAAAACACAAGCCATATAATAAATATCGTAATTGACCACTTCCCACTTGGCGCTTTTCAGGGTCCGTGGAAACAGACGTTGAAGTAAATATTACAAATAAAAACAACATCGTTAAAATTCAAACTTCCATTCCACGAAGCAGACCAGTTCCCTGTTTACAAAGGGTAATCGGGTTCACTGAGATCAAATCCATCTAACGTGGAACCGTAAAGGTGGAAGACTTCAACTCAGCACCTTCGGATTACAAGACGGGCGCCCTAACCTACTTGGCCATGCTGCCTCCATAGGTAATGTTTAGGGACAGACCATTATTTCTTGAGGGGGGCAGGGGGATGGGGTTGGGCAATTTTCTAAAGGGTGCAATGTTTCTGTTTGTTGGGCAGTAGTTTGTGCAAACTTTTTTTAAGTCAAACACAGGACTTGGTTCCCCTTGCACGATTTTTTTTCAGCCTGCGCAGGAATGTTTTTTTTAAATATTGTCTTGAGTTTCACTTACGTCGAAGTCATAAAAGTCTTTCATGCATTCTAGTGTCTTAACTTCGCCTGTTGTGTACTTCTCAAAGTTGTGTTCCAAACCTGTGAAAGAGAACATAACAATGTTAATGTTGACGTTTGTTATCTGATTGAGTTATTCCAAATCTCAACATCCTTTCGATTCTCGACTTTTAAACAGTCTGACAAATCTCTTAAAAATGACAACTATCGTCGGTATGAAGCATAATGGCATTTGGAAGCTCCTTTAGTTAACCTTGCTCTCTTCTTAATAAGTTTCCCCTTGAGAACGTTTTCTAGCTAATAAGAGCTCCTATTCAGCATGTAAGCGCCTTCATTTCAGTATTCCAATTAGCGTCCCCATTCAGAGGGTCTGGTTAATGCAGACCCTCTATTTAGTTTCCACTGCACTCTTTCTTTTTTATAAGAATATGTTTAATAATGGTACCGACGCTGAAAATTGCGAAATTCCAAGAATATTTTAAGGATAAACCTGAGGTTGAGATTTTCAAAAGAAGATAACTTTTTGTGTTAAAAAGTTATAAAGACAATACAATTATATGTTTTTAACTAAACCGTATAAAATTCTTTCTTTCTCTAAACGGCAAAACTGGCCAAAAGCAACAAAAATAGCACCAGCCGTATGTTCGATGCTAACAACATATCTGCAAGACATTACAGACGTCGTATCAGGCTTAAATGTCTGCAGGCTGACTCCAAAATCACTTCAACACCATCTAGACACCAATTACATTTGAAAACAGATATGTCATTCGCTATAATCTAAGAATATTCACAAGAATATTTTCAGCCTAAAATCGGCGGAAAAATAAGAATATTCAGCCTCGGCCGCAGAAACAATATTCTTATAAAAAAAAAAAGAGAGAGTAGAGCGGGATTAAATTACATTGTATAATGAGATCATCCAAGGCGAGCTTCCTTCTAAACATATATTTCCACCCACTAAACGCCCTGGTCTTCAATGTTCACCCTCCACTGAGCTCCCAAAATGATAATCACCGCTGGTAAAACCTCGTGAACATTAATTTTAACGATGGTTTCATTTTGCTCTTAATTCCAGGTCTTAGTATCTCAGTAACAGTGATCCTGTGAAATCGCGCCTGATATTCAGTCGCCACCCTACGAGTGTTAACCTTTTATTAGAGCGAAGTGCTTTTCTCTGAGGAAGTGCTATCGCTACCAGATGCCAGACTCACCACGTGGTTAACTTACATTATTACCTGGCTTGCTCTTGTAGCCGATATAACGCTCGCTCTGATTGGTTAATTTGGGGCATTATTCTCCCGTAACTGGCCCAAGGGCCGATTACGAGCTCGTAAAAATAAAGCGAAAAGCCATATAATAAACAACTTATCAACCTCGAACGTTCGGTCTTTATGGGAAAATCTCAAACCTCGGCCTTGCCGTATTGACCTCGCTATCGCTTGGCAAGATCTCAGTTTGAGATTTTCCCGTAAAGACCCCACTCTCGGTTAATAAGTAGTTAATAATCAAATAGGATAATTGTCTTATCATTTGTTATTATTGCGCAGCTAAAACACTGTGGATGGGCAGTGCTTGCCAAATTGTTGGACATATCGCATAACGCAGGATAACCTTTGAGCATAGGCATCGCAACAAGTTTTTTGTCACGTGAGATAGACGTCACATGTGAAGACAATCAGTTTCCACTTGGCCTCCTACCTACGCTCTGCACGGTCGATGGACCTGGATGTGATTGCCTCGATATAAACATGTTCTTACCGCTTCTGATGTTGTCATAAAACACTCTGACATATTTGTCCCTGTCAGGCCGCGATTGTTCATGGATAAAGCCGATGGTATGTAACATCTCATGAATAACAGTTCCCACTCGTTCACAGCCGTTTCCAATGGAGATGTCCTGTTTACCCCCTTGTCTACCAACACTGGAGTAACACCTAAATAGTGAAACACCATGACATTGAGAACTCGGAAAATGTGCTCAGAAAATGTACCAGGAGTAGCCAGAAACTCAACATTCCTCTTTTTCGAACAGCCTCCCGACAGCGAACCTTTCATTACAGAACTATTCGGCTTTGGAACGATTTAGAACCTTCATTAAAGTGAAGCCGTTTTTTAAGGGCAAACTTTTGGACAAAAATTTTAAATGCTTCTTAACGATACACTTCTTCTTCTTCTTCTGTTATATATATATTTTCATATTTACCATATTTGGATATTTTTACGTATTCGTTTTATTATATTTCTTTAAATGTTATTGCAATTAGTCATTGTTTCTGAAAAACCCCAATGGAGAGAAAAACAATTAAGTATGTATGTATGTGTCTCACTCCTTATCTTTTGTGTAGTTTGACATTATTCAGACCCAAAACGGAAGGACAAACAATATAGACAGAAAACCTTACAGAATAGTTACAAAACTGAAATCAATCTTCTCACTAATCCTGGGCTAGCTTAATCGGGCTTTGAACAACCTCGCCCTGGGGCCCGTTTCTCGAAGGTCCCGAAAAGTTTTCGCACCCGGAAAGTCGTAGCAAAATCTCAAACCTTGTGATTACAGAGCTGTTTTATTCACGTATTCTTAATAAGAACAGGGGTTCTCTTCATACAAGAAGTTTCAGGCGTATACACTTCTCCGTTTGTAGATACAGATGAACTAAAAATAGCTTTACAGGCCCGAAAGGTTTCCGGGACTTTCGAGAAACGGAACCCTGGTTTTAAATTTCTATCTTGTGAGAAATTGAAAATAAGACTCCATTCACCAAATTCTTTACTCCATCGTTAGAAGTTGACTTATTCTAGTCATACAGCGGGGAAGACGGATCTTAAGTTCAAATTTCCATTTCTGTTTAGGGAATCGTGTTATTAAACGTTATGGATAAGACAATGGCAAACTACGTTTAATTAATTAAACTGGTTCATCACTGATTGTTGTGTTTAAAGTCGTTTTTCGGCTTTTGGTGTCTAAACCAAACAGGGCCGGGATCTTTTAAGTTAAAACTTCACAAACCAAGTCTATAGAGGCGTTTCTGTACTTACATGGTCTGATTTATTAGAAAATGCGCGTGATCTTGATTTTCATCGTTTTCAGTGGCTGGGACATAACGTACACAAGTGTATCTGTTGTAGGATTCAATTGCCCGTCTGATGCTGTCCATTTTCTCGCCGTCTAGTAAAATAGAAGTTTGAGGAAAATAAAGGATAAATTTTCTTTTTAATATTTTATTTATTTTTTACATTACATTACTGTTTTAGTTACGCTACTATAACTACATAAAGTTACTTACAGAACATGTACTGACACTATTATTACACCACAAATGACAGAAATTGCTCAGCCTACTTACAGAACTATTAGTTACGCATGCCACTACGGCGCTTACAAAGCATAGCTACTACACGATAAATTAGTAAAAAAAATTTTTCTTATGATTTCCTAGCGGTATAATGTTCAATGCGTTCTATGTATTTCAGTTAAACGATGAATTGAGATAATAGAGGATTTGATTTTCTTGGTGGACTTGAATAAATTACTTCCTTACCAATAATAAGGATGTGATTAAGAAAAGCCCAGTGTGGACTTTCGTTCGTATAACCTAACACGATCTCGCTATCCTTTAGCTCAATGATTGTAATATTAAATTCATTCAACCAGGAAACAATTTGCATCCAAAAGTTTTTGCCGAATTTACAGTAAATGGTGGAAACTTAAATACCTGTCATATAAGTCTACTTCTCATCAATGTTACATTTGCCACATGCATTTTCAACAAATTGACCACCTTTTACCTCGGTGCACACTCTTATCGAGTGTAGAAATGATGTTGTGAAAAGGACAGGGTGGTCGTCGTACCTTTTAGGGGTTATTTTGGTACCTCTCAGGGTATCCAGCTTCATGAGGTACTCAGCGGGAACTTTCGCGGTACCTTTTAGGGTATTGAACCGAAATAAATATGACAGGAGATAGTATGTTGTTTCAGAATTGGTATCTCTTTGGGTTGAAAAAGATTTCAAGCCACACCCACAAAACAGAATCTTGGTACCTGATACGGGCCCTTTTCAAAGTTTCAGACAAGCACCCCCGTCATTTTTATATCGGAGTTCTCCCCCCCCCCCCCCCCCCCATTCTATTGATATCAGTTTGTTCAATTCCACTAACGTCGATTCGTTGCTACCCATTTAACGCTCAGGCAGAAAGAGTATCAAGAACAACGTTGCTTAACTAAAACCGGGAAATTCTGCTCATCGGGGTGTTTTTTCAAAGCGCTCTTTGAATGAGTATGGGTTATTGATCAAGCGTAAGGTCAAGATGGCCAACATCCAGCTTTTTTTTTTTTACTACACAAGCCTGGTCAATAAAGGATTTATTAAATGATTTTTGGGAGAAATTTCTCTCGCGGGACACAGCGGGTAGTCCCGAGAGGGCAAGATAGCGCCATCTTGCTCGCTCGGGTAGCCAATCACAGCACAGGATTTGGTTGATCTTACATGCTTGCAGAGCTAGTCGTATAATAAGAAGGAAATAAAGCACCCGGTCAAACGACACAACACCTCAGTGCCAACCATCAAACGTCCATCTCAACTCAACACAAGGGAAAACAAACTAGATCTTCTCTTACCTCGTTTGATTTCGTCTGACAACGTGTAAGGCACCCTTATGACTCTTTCACCATTCTCATCCAGTGATGATGGCCACAGATAAGAGTCGTCATTGATTGCGTCTCTTTTGTCATATTGACCGGTCACCCAAGACCGCAAGCGCTGGTCCATGATGATGTCGCCTTCAAAAAGCTCTGCAACCAAGGACATCAAAACACGTGAAAATCGACCAACTACAGAGGGGAGTGCTTCTGAGGGGACCGGAAATTGGTTTAAAAATAGGGCAAGTTCGAAAACTCGAGGGTAAATTTCTTGCAACTTTTTTGCAAATTAAGGGAGAAAAAAATTGAAAAAATTGCTTTGAGTAATCGGGAGGTTCTAAAACTCGAGGGTTGGAAAATTGGGTTTCCAAAACTGTATTAACAAAATATGGTGCCTCGAGTCTTCGCCAGTTCCTTACTTCGTAAGCTTTTAATGACGAAACTCCATCGAGTCCCATTGCAGAATCGAGTTTGAGTGGTTGCAAGAACAATTAAGTTGACAGGAGAGTAAAGCACCAAAGAGTCTGATTGACAAATACGTTTGGTAATAGCAATAATAATAATAATAATAATAAATAATAATAATGGTAAAATAGTAGTAGTAGTAGTTTTTTTTTAATAAAAAAAGAGGAGTGTTTATTGTGACAAAAACTAGAGCTAAGCTTTACAAAATGCTATAATATTTACATAATTTGATGTCTGTTAAACCTGTAAAACATGTTTCCGTATCTAATCATGATATCATGGTTACTACAACTAATACTAATACTACTATCATCATCATAATATTAATTAACATATTCCATACAAATTGGTATATACAAGGTAAAAGTAAGTAAAAGAAATAAACTATTAAAACCTATTTCAACAGTGTTTACATAATGGCTACTAGTAGTAGTAGTGATGATGATAATAATAATAATAATAAGAAGAAGAAGAAGAAGAAGAAGAAAGAGGAGTGTTTATTGTGACAAAAACTAGAGCTAAGCTTTACAAAGTGCTATAATATTTACATAATTTCATGTCTGTTAAACCTGTAAAACATGTTTCCGTATCTAATCATGATATCATGGTTACTAGAACTAATACTAATACTACTATCATCATCATAATATTAATTAACATATTCCATACAAATTGGTATATACAAGGTAAAAGTAAGTAAAAGAAATAAACTATTAAAACCTATTTCAACAGTGTTTACATAATGGCTACTAGTAGTAGTAGTGATGATGATAATAATAATAAGAAGAAGAAGAAGAAGAAGAAGAAGAAGAAAGAGGAGTGTTTATTGTGACAAAAACTAGAGCTAAGCTTTACAAAGTGCTATAATATTTACATAATTTCATGTCTGTTAAACCTGTAAAACATGTTTCCGTATCTAATCATGATATCATGGTTACTAGAACTAATACTAATACTACTATCATCATCATAATATTAATTAACATATTCCATACAAATTGGTATATACAAGGTAAAAGTAAGTAAAAGAAATAAACTATTAAAACCTATTTCAACAGTGTTTACATAATGGCTACTAGTAGTAGTAGTGATGATGATAATAATAATAATAATAAGAAGAAGAAGAAGAAGAAGAAGAAAGAGGAGTGTTTATTGTGACAAAAACTAGAGCTAAGCTTTACAAAGTGCTATAATATTTACATAATTTCATGTCTGTTAAACCTGTAAAACATGTTTCCGTATCTAATCATGATATCATGGTTACTACAACTAATACTAATACTACTATCATCATCATAATATTAATTAACATATTCCATACAAATTGGTATATACAAGGTAAAAGTAAGTAAAAGAAATAAACTATTAAAACCTATTTCAACAGTGTTTACATAATGGCTACTAGTAGTAGTAGTGATGATGATAATAATAAGAAGAAGAAGAAGAAGAAGAAGAAGAAGAAAGAGGAGTGTTTATTGTGACAAAAACTAGAGCTAAGCTTTACAAAGTGCTATAATATTTACATAATTTCATGTCTGTTAAACCTGTAAAACATGTTTCCGTATCTAATCATGATATCATGGTTACTACAACTAATACTAATACTACTATCATCATCATAATATTAATTAACATATTCCATACAAATTGGTATATACAAGGTAAAAGTAAGTAAAAGAAATAAACTATTAAAACCTATTTCAACAGTGTTTACATAATGGCTACTAGTAGTAGTAGTGATGATGATAATAATAATAAGAAGAAGAAGAAGAAGAAGAAGAAGAAGAAAGAGGAGTGTTTATTGTGACAAAAACTAGAGCTAAGCTTTACAAAGTGCTATAATATTTACATAATTTCATGTCTGTTAAACCTGTAAAACATGTTTCCGTATCTAATCATGATATCATGGTTACTAGAACTAATACTAATACTACTATCATCATCATAATATTAATTAACATATTCCATACAAATTGGTATATACAAGGTAAAAGTAAGTAAAAGAAATAAACTATTAAAACCTATTTCAACAGTGTTTACATAATGGCTACTAGTAGTAGTAGTGATGATGATAATAATAATAATAATAAGAAGAAGAAGAAGAAGAAGAAGAAGAAGAAGAAAGAGGAGTGTTTATTGTGACAAAAACTAGAGCTAAGCTTTACAAAGTGCTATAATATTTACATAATTTCATGTCTGTTAAACCTGTAAAACATGTTTCCGTATCTAATCATGATATCATGGTTACTAGAACTAATACTAATACTACTATCATCATCATAATATTAATTAACATATTCCATACAAATTGGTATATACAAGGTAAAAGTAAGTAAAAGAAATAAACTATTAAAACCTATTTCAACAGTGTTTACATAATGGCTACTAGTAGTAGTAGTGATGATGATAATAATAATAATAATAATAAGAAGAAGAAGAAGAAGAAGAAAGAGGAGTGTTTATTGTGACAAAAACTAGAGCTAAGCTTTACAAAGTGCTATAATATTTACATAATTTCATGTCTGTTAAACCTGTAAAACATGTTTCCGTATCTAATCATGATATCATGGTTACTAGAACTAATACTAATACTACTATCATCATCATAATATTAATTAACATATTCCATACAAATTGGTATATACAAGGTAAAAGTAAGTAAAAGAAATAAACTATTAAAACCTATTTCAACAGTGTTTACATAATGGCTACTAGTAGTAGTAGTGATGATGATAATAATAATAAGAAGAAGAAGAAGAAGAAGAAGAAGAAGAAAGAGGAGTGTTTATTGTGACAAAAACTAGAGCTAAGCTTTACAAAGTGCTATAATATTTACATAATTTCATGTCTGTTAAACCTGTAAAACATGTTTCCGTATCTAATCATGATATCATGGTTACTAGAACTAATACTAATACTACTATCATCATCATAATATTAATTAACATATTCCATACAAATTGGTATATACAAGGTAAAAGTAAGTAAAAGAAATAAACTATTAAAACCTATTTCAACAGTGTTTACATAATGGCTACTAGTAGTAGTAGTGATGATGATAATAATAATAATAATAAGAAGAAGAAGAAGAAGAAGAAGAAGAAGAAGAAGAAAGAGGAGTGTTTATTGTGACAAAAACTAGAGCTAAGCTTTACAAAGTGCTATAATATTTACATAATTTCATGTCTGTTAAACCTGTAAAACATGTTTCCGTATCTAATCATGATATCATGGTTACTACAACTAATACTAATACTACTATCATCATCATAACATTAATTAACATATTCCATACAAATTGGTATATACAAGGTAAAAGCTTAGCTCTACTTTTTGTCACAATAAACACTCCTCTTTTTTACAAGGTAAAAGTAAGTAAAAGATAATAATAATAATAATAATAATAATAATAATAATAATAATAATAATGGTAAAATTTACACCGCGCCGTTTCTAGGAAATATTCTGCAGCGCCTTAGAATAATCCACAGGGCATTTTTCTGAACTTGTTTTGATCTAACTACATGACTTTGTGCCGAAATATTAAAGCAACCTTTATGCATTGTAATAAACCAAGACTTGGTTTTCCGCAATGCTAATCCTCCGAATTTCGTGTTTTTTATGTCATACTCAAAACTGTCAGATGGTGTTGGAGTTTTTGTTTTGATTCTGTATTGTTTAGTTTTTTTCCCGTAAATTTTCATTTCAACCACATTTTACAAATGTTCATTGCAGCCCTGGATTTGAAAGTTGTCAATGTTGTGCCCCCGTCAGTCAGGCGTACATGATTTAGGTTCTGAGTAACAGCGCCGTTTATTTCGCCACAAAAGAAAACGGACCATAATTTCGTCACCTCCATTAGCTGGTAGGTTATCGAATTTCTTTTTCTCGTCCTTCATCCGCTGTTTCTCTTCCTCCCTCTTCAAAGCCAGATCATCGCTCGCCGTCCCGACACCATCAAGAGTTTGTTCTGTAAAGAGGGAAGAATGTTATGAGTGATGAAATGTCGGCAAAGAAATTTGACATAGAAATAACAACAACAAAAACAAAAAAGGTGAAAGACTGAGGAGTTTGATAAAAGTATGCTGGGTGAGTGTTTGATAATATGATTCGCGTTTATAGCGGCCATCTTTGAGTCGCAAAACGTTAATGAGATAGGTATTAAAGTAGTTAGGTAAACTTTATTTAAACACGCTTGCCCCGTCAACTATACAAGGACGAGAGAAATTTATTCTTCATTGAGCCTCACAACTACACTCAAAGAGGGAAACAGTCCCAGAATACTTTTTCCTCTCTCCAAGCCTCGCTTACAAAAATTCGCGTACATGGAAGGTCAGCAGTACTAGACGATACCAGGTAGACGGTCTCATTAGCCGGGTGATGGCTTATACGGCTAACGGTTAATATTTTGGCCCCTTTAAGGCTATTGGTTAATTTATTTTATCAAGGTTAACACTGAGAAATCTTAAAAAAACAATTACCATTGTTAAAAAAGATACAAATTCATCTTCATTGCTTAAAAAAGTTAAAAGTTTGTTTTGATGATGCCTGTAAAACATGTTTAAAGTCTTAGGACCATTCCGGGACGGAAAACGGTATTATTATAAGAATTGTTGCCGAATGTTAAGATGATTTCCGCAGAACATTCGAGCAATAATGGTAAAAATTAAGTTACCAAAAAACCTCATGGCATGGTATTATTTTGAATACAGTTAAGAAGAACTTATCGAGACTTTAGCTCTCAAGTTGACCCCGTGAGAGAAAATTGAACTTGGAGTTATCCATATTTCACAGACGTTTCGCGTTAGTTAAAAACACAATAACACACACTTTAAGCATTCTTACGATGTTTAACATTAAGTTTCTCGAGAATGTTCGAGACTTTCATTGCGGGGTCACTTAGAGAACTGAGCTAAAGTGAGTAGTTTTAGATAGTATTCCAAAAGTTACCGTGCTGTGAGTAGATTTTTAGTAACTAATTTTTGCACTTATCGCTCGAACTTTGAGCTGAATCCGTCTTAACTATCCCAGCTTTTTCCTGTACTACCAAGCCACAAAACAAGACAAAAAAGTCCTGGCAAGAGATCTTGAGACTTTCACTTACGTGGTCCAAACGTTTTTCCGGTTAACATTTTTCTACGGCTAAGGGTTAAATTTTCTAATTTTTACACCTAACGGCTACATTTTCTGCCCGTTGTACTGCTAACCCCATTGAGACCCTCTAGCTAGGCTGCGGAACTTGAATTTAAAGATACTTGTAGAAACCTCCTCCTCATTCTTCGTTTGTCTCGTATTTCCTATGTTATTTCCATTGTTGTAAATAGTTGTTCCGCTCTTCATGTATTATGTTTATTACCTGTATCCTAGAAACCACTAGCAACGTCATGTGAAGATAAGTTAAGAATACTAGTGGGAGTTGTTCGCAATTACACTAAACTTCTTTACGACCTAAATTATTGCCAGTGCGTTGGCTACAGTACTGTTGGTAGTGTTTTCATTCATTCGTTCGCTAAAGGCAGAAAACCCATGATGTGAAGTATATATGAAATAATTCATATATCCGTTGAAGCCCTGATTTTTTTCAGGCTTCTTTTTTCCAATTGCTTAAATTGGAAAAATTTACTGCGATGATCATTCTTCACTTGCAGATAACCCATATCGCGAATGGCATTAACCTTTGAACTCATCTGACTTGGTCCTCTTCTCCGGTAACCGATCGAAATCTTCTTCTCCTCTAACGTCGTCAAAGTCAGAAAACTTGCGCTGATTCCTTGGCATGTCGTAGGGGTATTCTACGTCATTTGTTTCTACAGATAGAAGGATTTCAAAAAACATTTAGAGACCTGAAAGCTATCTAAGTCTTGATACAAAGCTTCCGATGGTCAAGACTCAATGGAATATTTAATTACGTTATAAATGACAGGATTATACATGTATATCTCAGACAGTAAGCAGACTATAATTCGACACAAGAGAAATACAAAACATCTCATCAAGCTCGTTTTGTAGGTCCGCAATCGAAGATACGTATCCTGGTGCTTGGAACATATCTTGACAAAGAAAACAATCGGTCTACATCTTACAGTACGGACCTCGAACTCGACTAATAAGAGACATGTATTTACCCTTAGGTGTATATTCTCCTCTGGTCAGTTCCTGTAATAACAAGTCTTCAATCAATTCCCTCTTCTCCTGTGGTTCGTCCTCTTGTACATCCTGGAATCTTCGACGTTGCATTTCAGAAAATGTTCGCTTTTCTGCCCCTGGAAATCAAGTGCAATACACATAAGTTATTAAAGTGGCAGTCAACATCTCAACCCCAAACTGTTTAGGTCCAGGATCGAAACGTTCATTCTCCTCACCATTATGAAGCCATGCATATCTTTTTATATACATGTACGTTTTGAAAGTTGAATCTTTCATCAAGACTTTGGGTGAAACCGTAGAAGTGTCACCACTCGAATGTGTGATTTCTTGCTTTCAAGTCCGCCGGCAGTGAGACTGCCAAAAGCGCTTTGTATTTTTAACATTTTTCTCAGAGAATATGTATTACGTATTTTTAGACAACACGAATAATTACGATATTTGGTAAAAGAATTTCTTCGCAATGAGTATGATCATTCTATATAAAGACACGTAGCTCGTTTTTGCGCGAGAAGACATTGTCGTCTTCTCGTAGTCCTTCCGGCTACCTGTATTGTAGCTTAAAATTCACACGTAACACCCGACCAAGTGAAGAAATATTGGCTTCAGCTACAGTATTGAGTAACACTCTTTTTTGTGAGAATATTTATTTTTCATGCCCAGGCTGAAAACTCTTCTTTTATATTTCTGTTTTAAGCTAAAAATAGTTTTCATACATTCCCAGAGAACGAAGCTACTATAGTTCGATGAAATGTTTATCTGGGACGTATATGCAACAGTGATACGTTGATAAGAAAGTAGCACCTGAGTTGTACACATAAAATTAGTTATCTTTTTGTTAACTCATTTCAGTTAAGACAAACGCTAACTTACACGAGGTTTATACTGATAATGGCCAAAACCTTTCAATGGTATAACAAAGCCTTATTTTAAACCATCGGTGTGTTTTATGCTTTATCGACATGCAAAAACATATATATATTTTATTTTAATTTAAGCCTTAGATGTATTCTTAGCATATTCATAAACGTTTCTCTTATCTCATTCCTCGATATTCTAATAAAAAGATTCTAGCAAAAGTTAATTTAAAAAAGTGAACTTGAAGAAAGTATAAGAAGCGTTAAGTAGGCATGTATTTCAGCTCCATAGAACCACTAGCTCGCCATGATCGAGGTTTTGACAAGATTTCACCTCAGATTTTTTCTTTCAGTATTTCGTAAAATACCCTTCAATAATTCAAAATGATTTTACAAGGGGCACATAATTTTTTTGTAAACACGATTCCCCTTAGTGGCTCACGTTCTCCAGGAAACGGAGAATTTCGTCATGTCACCTTGTTGTTTTGCAGATGACTACCAAAAAATGTATCAACTTTTAAAACGCACGTGCGAGGTCATTTTTCTGCTTATTAACCCGCTTATTCAAGAGTATTTTGGGTGCACAGGTCGCTTTCTCTTTTTTGTCAACACTTCCTTCCTTTGCCAGGTGGTCGATGAAGGACAAATAAGTAGTTGAAATACAAAAGGTTGGTGACATATGTTTACACAGAAGAAAAATAATTCAAAGAAATTAGTTTTCTATGCTTTTGTATACTGTATCCCTGTTTGTGGCTTAAGAATTGTCAATAAATTCCAACTAAACAGAGAAACCTCCAGAATGTTTTTAAAAAAATTGACTTCGTTTACCTGATTGATTCAACATTAGATGTAATAAACCTCAATAAGACTTTATAGTTAGTGGTTCATAAAAACAAAGACGACTTGTCGTTCCTGATTTTGGGAGAAGATGCTGAGCTACCCAGAGCTACACTGTACATTGCGAGGTGTCACCAGTCTAAAAAGGAAGTTGAAGTTCACTTGTCAGAGTGAATTCTTCGATCTGTCTTATGTTTGTTATGTAAAAACAACGAAGGCGGTCTCCTCTGAGACAGGGTTTTGTATTTATGCACACATTTTCTCTTGTCTAAAAAACACCAAAATGTCCGTTAGTTGGCGCCTCATGATTAAACGCAACACATAATTTCAATTATTATGTTTTCAATCGTTCTTGGCTTTTCGCGCTCTTTTTAGGATCCTTCGTCCACTGATCCCCTGGGCTTTTCTGCGGCCGGTTTTTCTGGTCTTCTTCATGAACGATACCCTTTATGGCTTTCTTTTCAGGTGGCTTTTCACAGAAAATGTTTTGTTCAATTAATTCTGTCTTTCACTGAATTTAAAGCAATTCAGAAATCTTTTAAACTTTGCAGATTATGTGCAGCAGTCATGGCAACACAAACTTATGACTTTCCAATTTTGAAAGCTCAATTTAATATTAAATAGTCTTATTAAATTTTCTAGCACCAACTGGTAGAAAAAAAAAAACTTCATATTATCCTGGAGGCTCGATTAAATAAAATTTCTATAGAGGAACGGGAAGCGATGTCGTGAAATTGAAAATTGTCTCTGCGCCGTTTTCATTTACATTAAGGCATTTACATTTCTCTATGAGGAAGATATTTTTCGCGTTTGGTTTTTTTACGGATCATGTTGAAATCAATCCAAGTCGTCTACAAACAAAAGAATGACGACCCTTCGGATACTGGCGAACAGAAAGAAGCTATATAAAAAGTAAATTTCTTTGAGAAATAAAGGAAATATAAATTAATCGTCCGGCGAGTCTGGATATAGATGGCATGACAAGCGTTTCTCCTTTCCATGCAGTAATGGATGTCTAGTACATGTTAAAAACTATATCGGTTGAAAATCAGGGAAGAATTCTCCAATTGCAATTAACTCCAGCAACACGATGTAAAATATGATGAAGGCCTAAATATTCACTAAATATTGGAAAAATATTTGAGACAGATTCATTACACGGTCTACAATTCTCTGCGTGTCACAAATTGAGTGTGAGACTACCGTTTTGTTGTTCATCAACTTCGACGTGATGTAAACGAGATTTGCCTCGGGCACAAACCAAGAACATAATCAAATAACCACTATCTCTGCTTTTGAAAACTGTAAGTATTGTTGATATGATGGAGGCAAATATTCCCAATTTCTCAAATCTGTTGACCACAAAATTCGTAAGCAGCAATCAAAAAGAAATAAATCATTGGAGAAAATTAGCCGATACATAAATAAACCCGGCTGTTAGTTCGAATAGCAGTTTATCGCATTTCGGCTTTCCTTTGTTCTGTAAAAATGCGCGAAAGTATTCGGTGAAATCTCCCATGTAAATTAATCAGTACAAGTGAAAATTTTCTGGTCGTTTACGTTTCGAATCAGAAAAATAAAGATAAAATTGGGATTTAAACATAATTACTCGAGAAAATTAGTTTTACTTCGAGTTCGAGTTATGGCGGAGCTCGGCTTCTGAAGTCAACGGGGAGCGGACAAGACAAATTTTAGGAATAAAATTGAAACACAATATACATTTGACAGGGCGATTTGATCGAACAGTTCATGAATAATTCGCTGGGGTTGTTTGTTAAGGGCTTCGATAAGGCTCTTTTAGCTTCGAAAAATACTGGATGGATATAGGACAATATTTTTGTTTCGTTTAGCTTGCTTCAAACACCTTACAGTTAGCGAGAATCGACGAAGTTAATGTTTAAATTATTAACAAAGTCCGATTATTCCCATCACAAAACACAGCGAGACAGCTGCATACAAACCGATGCAAATAAACCCAAGAACTCAAAACATTTTGCCTCCATTTCCTGTCTTAGCCGTAAAATACTGCAAAGTAACTTAAAAGCTTGACAAAAGAGTGTACGCTAGCCTACACAGGAAACCTTTAACAACTGCGATGTTTAAAATGGAGAGGTTTTAATGGGGCGGGCTGCGAAGATGAAACGCCGAGATAAATCATGCGTAAACTGGGTTATGTACTTGTCGTTCATCGTGATAGAAGAGCGCCATTTCTTTATTCGATAACCAGGAGATTGTTCCAAACGTAAATTCCGAGGAAAGAATGAAGAATTAAGTCTGAGAAATTATCTTAAGCTCGAAGTCTTTGTCTTCCCTTAACGTCCTTTTTGAATCCAAATTGCAGGTTTTTGACATCAGATCACTCACGGTGAACTATGGCGGTAACATCAAGACTTGCCCGTTTTACCCTTCAAAACTTTGCATCAAAGACACTGTAACACTGAGATTCTCACCTGTATATTCCGCATAGCCATCGTCATATTGATTTTCGTCATAAAAGCCGCCATGCCCTGCGATCAAAAAAGTTAACTACAATTAGAACTTGGTAACAAGAACGGACGTGCTGTAGAGGTTTCACTGACTACCATTGAGAACCTTACCCGTTCTCGGAAGTTTCCTACCAAACATCTCCTCGTGGGTTAACGCCGATAACAAAAAGCAAAAGAAATATAAACATATGAACGTGTTTGCGATGCTTCTCCACATAATTCCATCGATTTCTTTCACCAAACGAACACTTTTTCAGGAATACCTCTATTCCTCTTGATCATGTAAGAGCTCATAAATTTACAAATTTCCCTTTCGATGCTAATTTTGCTTCGGTATCATTTGCATAACAAAACAGCAAAACAATCAAATATGTTTGGTGTGTAAATTGGTCGCCGGTCTCGTAGAAACACACGAACAGTAAAACAATTTCCAATGTTTTGGAAAATACGTCAGTTATCACACGTTTATAAATCCAAAAGTTTTTTTTCTAGAGCCAATGATCCGGACAGATTCTCAAAAAAGCTTACTCTACCGCTTTATAAAGGAAGTTAATCATATATTCCCAAACAGGAACTTGCACTAAACAGTTTCTTCAGATGGGGTCTTTCGGGTTGATGTAATAACCTTGTTCGATTGATAGCCAAAAAGCAATCAGACGATATTTTCTAGATGAAACATTGAAACAAAAAACTCAAAAGCTGCTTTCGAAGAACTAAAATATCAGTTTACGCAGTGTTTACAGTTCATGATATCTGTTAGGTCTGTGTCGGTAACAAGGTGAGTTTTAAAAATTTAAACTTGGAGTTATCTTAAAAAATAATTATCAAATATATTAAGCACAGTACCCGCTACTCGGGGCCTTGAATAAACTGAAAGCCTCTTTTGGAAATCGCTGGAGACAAACATGAACAATCGGCTGAAACTCCATTAGCTGTTATACAAGAAAACATTTGTGTACGTTTCGCTTTCCATGCAAGAACCATAAAAACCTTTGTTCAAGAAAAAAAATATCGTGTTCATCCTGCCTGTCAGAGTTCTTACCTCATCGATCAAATCTGATCTTCTCCGATCCGTCACAATGATGTGATAATAGCAACTATCTCAAATGTTTTGTTCGCTGAACCATATTGCATAAATTTATCATTGGAGGGAAAAAGATAGTTTAAATTTCTAGTTGAAAATCAGTTTCGATCATATTAAAAAATTTGTATATTTTAAAAAGAACATAAACTCTAATATCGTTTTCAGTTCGCCCCACTTAGCTAACAACGGACAAAGAAATCTCACTCACAATGATTATTTGTAATGTTGGGCATTGATCTCAGTGTTCGAGAAACTTTTGTGGAATCAGTACGCACAGTTCCTTAGATAATATACTACTGAAGTTTTCTTTATTCCGTTGACGATAGCAATGGAACTAATAAGGTTTCTCGACAATCTTGATCAGCGAGTGGAATCCAAAAGCGGGAAGCTATACAGTGAGCGATATCGGTATACTAACGGATGAAACTTAAATTTCTACTAATTTCATTTTTAAAATTAAAGCTTCGTTTCCCAGCTCAATTTCAGTGACAAGCGATTTCGTCCGTTTCGCCCGGCGCTTGTCAACATGAAACCGCCCTTTATTCGTGCTTTGCTGCCTGAGTTATAACACCGGCGGATAAATAATCTTTCAAAAACTTGGACAGACATTGTTAATATTCCGATTTTTGCGTGAAAGAAAAAGCGCATAAGAAAAACTGAGGTGACGAAAATTAATCGTCTACATTGTATTGAAAGGGTAATTATTTCAGTTCCCGAGATTGTTTTTAAAATAGATTTTAAAGTTTTCAACATATGCATATTAAGGCTCATAGCGCCAGACGTAAAATGAATTCTCAGTCAAGACGAAGTAACAAAAAAAAATCCCACATTTGACGCTGAAAATATTTTGACTTTTCGTATTATTTAATCAGGGTTCTTGGGGTTTGGGCGATATTTGACTTGGTACGGATGTCCAATTAATGTTATCGTGTGTATGATATTTGAGTGGCAAAATGACCGGAAATCTAGTCCACCCACGCGTGTCTCCACGCACAGGTTGGCGCGTTTTCTCCCACAAGAATCGGGGCGAGATATGATTGGTTAAAACTTTAGCTTACGTCTTTCCTGAGCAGATGCTGGGCAAAGCGTTGCGCGCGTGACTCAAGTGAACGCTTTACACCTGAAACTCGCGACCAAGATATCAAGAGAACCAACGCCTCTGCTATTTTCTGTTCAGTTTCTTTTTATCCGAAATCTGCCTCTCTCAAGGATTGTTAGCCTGGCGTTCTTAGAACCAGAATTTGTGGGAATTTTAGAGTTTATAACATCAGAAACTTCTCTTGAAATTTAAGATATCGCTGAGATATACTCATGTTTTAAGAGTGACATTTTATAAGAATATCGAGGCTGGAATTTGCGAGTGTATCTCCACTGTTCGGGATTTATATCGTAAACTAAATAAAGGCCACTTGCCAGTCATTAAACTCCTCGGCGACGCTTTAGAAATATCCACCAGCTGCGCATGCGAGTTAGTTTCCCATCACGTGGGATTGCTAACAAGCAATATATATTTGTCAGATGATTTACAGTGTGTACTGTCAAAGATTATTAACACAGCAGCACAACAGTGCCAAATCCACTGACACTTGAATTTTAAACGAAAGTCATTCAATGACTCAAGTATTTATTTTATTCTAGTTTTCATTTATTTTTAAATAAAAAACACTTTACATCACTCAACGTATTCATCAGTGATACAAATGAACGAAGAAGTGCGGGGGCCCACCACTAGCTGGAGTCTGGATTCTTAGTCTCCCACCAGTCGAGATTTTTTAACAAAATCATTATCTCGAAATATTTGTTTGCTGATTTACAGTGACAATACCACATTGAATTAGCAGAGCAGTGTTCAATCCACCGACCCTAAGTAGCGTCATTTGACCAAGTAAAGCCTAACCTCAGTCGTCAGAGAAGCAACTCGGCAAACGCGGATTGGTCTGGGAAGTCGAATTTGAAATCTGCCTCCACCTTGTCGCAAAATGGATTTGCTCAATTCTCGCAAGTATCATGATTAAAACTCCTCAGCTGCGCCTTGTAAATAACCAGCTGCTAGCGTCCCACCAGATGCGCGGACTTTTAACAACAAGCTTTTGTTTAAATTGTTATATCTTTTTCAGTTCATATATGTTATTTAAATAAAGCCATCTATAATATTGATTTTTACACTGAGAAAACACCCGACAATTCAATCCCCCTCACAAAATCCCAGCTCAACATAATCATTATTAAATCTAGCGACATGTTAGAGCATATGGCAAAATGCATTCTGTGATGCTTATGTATTTGTCAATCTTGTAGCCTGTAGGTAGCCTGCGCAGCAAGCGTTCCCGTACGGAAAGCTTTTCCGCACTCTGGCCGCGCGTAAAAATCGACGAAGCTGGGGGTGCTGGGGTGAGAAAGGGGACGCTTGCCCCCCAGCCCCTCGACTTTTTTCCCTCGCTCGCCTCCCCACCCCCCGCTTCGTCGATTTTTTTTCTCTCGCTCCAATTTACGCGCGGCCAGAATGCGGAAGAGCTCTTCGCACACAAACGCTTGCTACACAGGCTACCTGTGGAAGGCAAAACTAAATCAATCGATGAAGATCGGTTCAGTAAAAGGAGGGAATTGGTGCAAAGCTATCGCGCTGTAATGCGCAAAGCAAGCTTGCTCACTGTCTCCATTTAATTATTTCCGCGACCGTTTACGAAGGTTGCGTTATTCGAGCTTTGAAGAGAATCCTGTCGTTTGAAAACCAAGCTTAAGGTGTTATGACCTATATCATATTTCACAGTCGCTTTCTTTTTTTAAATTTCACGAAATTTCGTTCTCCATACACTGCATTTATATTCCCATAAACAGTAATATAAATGAGATCGCATTATAGTCACGAAAGTCATCATAAAACCAGTCCCCATTGTCCGAATTTTTTGATGAGCAACGTTAGCCAAGCCGCCTTCACTGTGCGTCATGTCGGGTCATGTTTTCTCTTTTCGAAAGCAACTGAATACACGCAACACACACACGCTAATATTCAGTAACTTCCAACCGTCCTTAATCTCATACACCGTAAATATTACTACAATATATGTATTAAGATCAATATGCTTGTTTGCTGATTCGTTCCTGACTGTCGGTTGGCCATTGTTTCCTGGCGACTATTATTACTACTGTAAATTAAACTAGCTAGTATTCGATAGTATGATTAGTTTATTAGTCTCGGTGATCTAAACTGCTATAACTTACCTCGACCTCTTTGACTTCTTTGTCTCAGTAAGAAACGGGGTAAGTTAAAATTATTCGCCAGAGAGATATGAGCCAAGGACACGAGAAGCAAGACAGTGAAGTTAGCGGCGTTCATCCTGTGGCTAATTGGACTGGATAGATCACTCTGTGATCAGTGTATCTGAACACTACCAGATCTTGTTTACTGTGTTTTTTCGGAGACCATAAAACGACTTCAGAGTCTACGGAGGTATAGTCTTCCAGCTTAATTCGCTACAAGACGAAGGCATAACAATACATCCAAACGTGACGTACATCAGTTAGCTGAGAGGTCACGATCAAGAGAATGCGGATGGGTGTCAAATATCTTTCATTCTTCAACACCCAAATATGGCCAACTCCCTCCAAAAAAAAAAAAAAAACTTTTTCAGTCTCGACAATAACATCAATGGATTGAGTGCCATTAATCGTATGCTGACCGTAAACGTTGTAAATAATATAAACCAAAAAAATGTTTGGTCTGGTCAGAGCCTACAGACTTGCGGCCTCGCAAATACGATGGGAAGACTTCAAGGCGACTCCGCTATCTTTTTCCGAAGAATATATTCAACCTAGTCGGGAGATGACGTCATTACAATGATCGGAAAATACTGTTCTTCGGGTCTACTTTACGCTAGGTTACCTAATGCCGACCCGTCAATTCGGCATAGAGTCTTCATGTGTATGACGTATTGCCACTAAGTGCGCCTTTGAAAATCGCGATACACAAGCTATCAAAATAGATTGGCTCCTGTCTTAGATGTAAGCGACTCAAGCGAAAGAAAACATACAATTCTGTCTTAAACGGGGTTAAGGTTATGACAGACCCAACAGTGCCATTCCAGCCATTCCCGTTCCACCATGCACCACTCGCCCCCTCCCCCATGAAAACGGAAAGTTTCGGTGCGTTCGCGCGCAGCGAGATATAAGCCATAGTCGTAGTCTCCGTATTGGATTGGAACTAGCTTGCAATGGAGGCTCATGCTGGGGAATATCATTAAAAAGAGGTTAATGTCATTAGCATTTGAAAAGACTCCCCCACATTAGCCTCATTTGCAAGCTAGTTCCAGTCCTATACCGAGAATACGAATATGGTCTATTCATCTTGTTCAAGTGTGGCAAATACTTGTAACCTTGTTTGTCCTGTGAGCGGGGTGGAGGGGGGGGCGACACTATGTGCCCGCGCCTATTTCAATCTTTTTTCTTACAAAAACATCTTCAAACTTTGTGGTTTTTCGCAAAAACTGATCAGGGATTTATGGTTTTACCCAAATTTTGTGTCTTTGTAAACCTCTTGCGTAAACTTAACTTCGAATTTTTGAGCTGTTCTTACAGTATTTCAAAAAAAGTTAAAATCCATCAGTGGCGGATCCACTGATGGCGGACATTTTGAAATCTGTCGTTGTGGCACACTAAAAGCCAACCCCAAAAAAGGCCCAGGGGCCTGTTTCTCGGAAGCCCTGGAAACTTTTCGGGCCCCAAAAGCCATTTTAGTTAATCGGCCTTAATCACCTGAAACTTCTGGAATGGAACCTCTGTTTATATTAAGAATATGCGAGTGAAACAGCTCTGTAATCATAAGGTTTGAGCCGGATTTTGCTGCGGCTTTCCGGGTGCGAAAACTTTTCGGGACCTTCGAGAAACGGGCCCCAGGACTACTCTTGCTGACTGATTTTTCAGAAAAAAATTTTTGCTATGAATATGAAGTAATAATATTGGGGCTACGCTTTTTAATTACGGATTACAGGTCAGCATCCAATATTTACGGGTGATGCTGGGCGAATGAGCCTTTTTTCCGCTTTTCTATCGACCACTCGGCCCGATACAGGCCAGGGATTTTATACCTTCTAATTCAGGGTGGGGGGATAAATAAAGATAATTTCTTGTTTCCTTATTTTCTTTTTGTTGGCATTTTATTCATAGTACTTTTAGGTCATAGTGTATGAAGGCCACATATGCATCGCAAGCTCCCTGAGGAGTTGTTTCAGTAACCAAAGAGGCTCAGCGAGTTTGCCACTTGTCAGCCAATGAGTTATGCTAGAACTGGATAGAAACCCTCAGAAAATTTGTTCGGGCGGGTGGCTCTATTCCTCATTTACCCTAAAAAGGTACCAATTCCAAAACAAGATGAAACGCTCAGTTAGTTTTCACCTGACAATTTTGATAACGAACACTTCGACAAGATTTTGAAATCAGAATCAATTTCTTGACAACTTATTTGCGGCTACCCTTCAGGAAGTACCATAATTCGTAGTAACAACTATGACACTGATTGAAATCAAGGTCTCTGTTGGAATATACCACCAGCAGTCCCATACACTCCCTTTTGAGTTTCTGATACCAGCTTAGGCGGTGCTTGAAACATCATTTTCAAGTTTCAACCCGCTCAAAGAAATGACAAGCATGCCCTTCCTTGCCACACAGATCAAGAGCCCTACCCTACAGAGAATTAACTCGATTTCACACTCATTCTCCTCCCTAGACAGCGTCAGTGGAGTCGTGCCCAAGTCCCGCTCACGAGATTCGAAAGGATCTGGTCAGAGGCGTAAATTCCAATTCAAAAGGACTAATTATGCACATTACAATGATCAGTCTAAAAGTTTAGATGAACTTTTCAGACCTGAAAATGCTTAATCATGAAAAAGGCTTGAACATGTGAACTTTGCAGGCCAATTACGTTACATTTATTCCGGGTAATTAAATCATGTTTTCAAGTTAAAATTCAACTCAAACGACAGTAATCAGAACCCAGGAAAAGAGACTTAACATCTTGTCAGTCGTAAGAAAAAAAAGAAACAAGTGCCAGAAATAAGGAGAGATGGAAGGTTGGTATAGCGACTCTGAGAAACAGTTTTAAAAGTCCAATCGCAAAACTAATGGGAATCGGCAGGTCATAAAATTGGAGGTATTATATGAACACTTGAAAAAAAAGCACCGTGAGAATCACACATTAAATTTCCAAAGGCAGGACTTCTGAGCTGACAGTTAAAATTTTACCCAATTTTCAGCCATCAGTAGTGAACTTAATTCGACAGACTTCTTCGACAGCTTGCAGTCGGTCTTTTTCTCTCTTCGAATATCACGAGAGACGGACGAGACCAATTTTTCTTTGCTCGCGTTTGTAGGAAGAACACTGCGTCGGCCCTAAGAGAAAAGATCGGTTGATCGTGAGAACCATGACAATTACGTCGGACTGTGCAAAATTAACCAACAGTAACTGGTGCCGAGATGCCAGTTTATATGAGAAGTTCTATTTCTCGGGCTAATCCTCCTCGTTGTCCGCCACTCTCTAAGCACTGAAATGAAAACAATCTCCTCGCCTTTTGCGACAGAATAGCCGAGACAACTAGTTGAAAACTGCACAAAGGAACAATGGTAACGAGAGCGGGATAAGGCTCGTTTTCTACTTGGCTCAACAAAGCGATCGCCACCGCGTAACTCAGCACTGTCCCAGACAAGTATTTTGACGACCTAAAAAACATCTGAGAAAAGTTCGCTACCATACAACCAATGATAATGTCTCCAGCACCGAGATACACATGTCCCTCGCGCGGGCCAATCTTGAATGTGAATATAGTTGGAAGTTCCCAAGCGTCACTGACTTCGAAGGCTTTGCACAACACTGTGTCACAATAGCCACCCGTGCTAAACAACGAAGGAATACCTTGAGAGATCGTTTTCACCAGGCAAACGTCATATACCACTGCAATCCACAAAAACATTTGCAGCGACGGAAAGTTTTGAAAATGCACGTGACTTACAAGGAGCGCGAAAAGTCCGATCACTATGTCATTTATGACCCACCGAAACGTCGTGGCAGCGCTCATGAGCCAGGTTATCGAGAAGAGTCCTCCAAAACACAGCGCAATGTATGGCCTGAACCACTGAAAAAATATCAGCATAATACAGAAAATGACTGTTATGTGTTGGACTGAAATCATGATGTAAGGATGCGACTGGAAAAGAACAACAGACGCGGCCATCAAGACAAAATAAATCGCGTAAAGAAATAGCCTCGCCAGTGTTGCGCAAAAGTGTGACTCGATCACTTCATTATCTAAGTCCTTTTCTTTCGCTGCAAAGACAGCTTCTCTGCTAATTTCGCTGCTTTTCATCTTCCGTCGCATTATCTTGCCATACCAAGCGCTTATAAACACTAGCAAGCTGGCGGTAATGTCCATCAACCAGAAATTAACAAAGCGATAAAGCATGATTCCAGCAGCTGCCCAAATTAATCAAGACTTTTCGAGATCCTCTGCGAGATTTCCAATCGTAATTTTGACCTTGCTCGATCGATTGGTCTCGCTATGCCTGCCCTTGTTTAGGCAGTAGAATCTTAGAACGAAATGGAAATTTACCAGCTGTTTCTCACCGAAGCCTTCACTATAAACTGTCCTTCATAGTTCCCAAGCAACTTCTTCTTTTGTTGAACAATTTCATTGTTTTCGGCTTTTTTGACGGCTTTTTTGCATTTCGCTGCCGGGCTAGATGCATGAGTTTTGATGTCAACTGACTTGTTTAGTAAATCTTGCTCACCGAATCTTTATTCAAATTGACAAGCCACCTGTGAACAGGTGCGATATGCTCCATGTTTATGGTCCTAAAGTTTTCTCATTTTTCGCGGTTCTCCTTGCATCGATCGTTCTCTATTCTAAACAAAATTGCCGAGCAGTGATGATGTGGTTCGAATTCACAGAGATGCCCGGTAAATACTTCATGGTACCATGGCTACAAACTCTGACCTATTTTTCTAAAGATGAGGATTTCAATGACACAAATTTCACCCAAACCGAATTTGAAAATCATATTTTATTCGTCAATACACCTTTCAAATTTATAGGGGACGGAATTTAAACTATTAATCCACGTACAGTAGGTTGAAATTGAACGACATATTGTTTAAATGTTGTGCCGATAACAACATCCATTGTTTGTCTTTCAAAAGATTGTTCAAGCTGTAGTTTTTGTTGCTCGCGGATACCCCCAGCCCTAGTTGGCAAAAACGGCACACGTTTGACGGGATTGCAGGACTTTGGCTTCTTCGATAGTTTAGTTTTCGATCATCTTCGACACACCCACTAAGTCTGTAGCTTGCTGTCCGTCTATAATTTTTCTCAGTCGTAACATCCGTCAAGGGCTGACCTGAGAACGGTTTACGGATCAGACCAGCGACCTATATTTTAATTATTTTCGTACACATATGATGTTAAGTTATCTTTATTTTAATTCCATTTTTATGTGTGAAACCTGTAAACTAGCTGGTGAGCTTTCGCAGCCCTGGACCCTTTAAGTCTGAGCAATTACCCTTATAGAGTAAGCGTATTCAATAAATTAAATTTTTATCTAAATCGTATCTATCTACAATGTACAGGCGCGGATCCATACCGGTTTCCACCGTTTTACGGAAATCGGTCAGAATTTTCGTAATAAAAAAAAAATCAATAGATATGTATATATTTTTAATAAAAGTAAACTGCAAGTTGAATCTCGAAAATAGTTTTGACATTTATTTTTTATTTATTCTTTTTTGCCAATTACCGGAAATAGACAAGGGTCATAGACACGTTCTGGCGGCAAAATTTTACAGCCGGGAAATCACTAGTCTCCCGACGGCTGTCATGCCATCACATCATCGGCGCGGGCGTCTAGACCAAAATTAGATTTCCCCGGGCGATTTGTGCAATTCTGCTACTCGGTTAGCCTGTATGATCATTCAACGTCTTTGGACAACGACTTCAAAAAGAGTGTGGAATACATAACAACGTCAAGATGTCACAAATTACTGACTACTTTAGGAAAAAAGGTTCGTTCGGGTCTTTGTTAATAATGGTTGAGAGTGGACAAATTAATTTTACTGAAAAGTTATTTTCGTTCGGTATGCAAACTGGCAAATATATTGTCTGACAGACTCAAAAAGCCAGGAAAGGGTACTTTAGGTAGTTAAAATTGAAAAAATTTCCTGGGGAAGCAAGCCACCGGACCCCCATAGGAGCTTGCGCCTTCGGCACTCGTTTTGCAGTAAATCGGTCAACATTTTTCCAAGATCCGCGCCTGATGTAAATCGTGATGATACAGGTTGGATTCTGCACACGTTCTGCATGATTGGCTGAAAGTTCAGTGTTCGGCACTCTTGCTTATTCATTTACGCAAAATCTTAAATTGATTGACATGAATGATTTCTAAACAAAAAAGTTAAGAAATTATTCAGCTGCCAATCTGTAAACAAGAAATTTTCTTTAACTTTCATATGAGTTTGTTTATACATGTACCTTTAAATAATTCGTAAGTTTGTTCAGTAAGTCGCATCGTGGCAACAGTCGACTCTTCGCTCATTACGAGTTCTTTGCTTCTTTGCGTAGCTCTTTGGTTCCCAACCGCCCGAGTAAAAAAAGAATATTTAAAAAAGAAAACTGGAGCAGGGAAGCTGCTTTTCGTCACCTTTTCGTCATTCATAAATCACACGTATGAAGCGACCTTAAACATGCATTTGATCGAAGTTCGAGATGGAGGGGATTCCAGATGGCCTATAGCCGAGTTACCATGTGTTACTGCAAATGCCTGTACAAGGAAAAATGATTTGAGCTCGAGACCGTACAAGCAGCCGACCAAGCCTGTGTTCACCTCTAGTGCTGCTGCTACGTACTCAGTCGCCAGGACAGTAGAGAGGTTTCTGTTAGCGGGCTAAACACCATGCACATCACGACACGATTATTGAGGGAGATGTAAGGCCGAGGCAAACACATAATAGTTTTGAGAAGCACCAGTCTGGAGAAGCACGTTGTTATCGAAAAATAATTCTAAAAAATAATATATCAAGTGATCTCCAGTGATCATCTTTACTGTTCGTTCCCTTCGGTATCAATCTTTGAATTACTGGTAGCTTCCGGATATTCATAAATTCTATCAAAATAAGCCACTGATTAAAGAAACATTAGGTACTATTTCAGTTTGTCAAAATGAACCACTGGTAAAGAAACATTGTGTATTCTTTCAGTTTGTCAAAATAAACCACTTGTAAAGAAACATTATGTATTCTTTCAGTTTGCCAAAATAAACCACTAGTAAAGAAACATGTTTTATTTCAGTTTGTCAGACATTACCAGAGTTCACTCATGATCAGCAATCTCGGACAAAAGTAGTTGGGACAGTTGAGCTGGATAACGTATCACCCATCCCCCTGATAAATGTTGGAAAATGTCGCGATTTTTAACCCTGATTATTAATTATCACCTGATTGTCAACATTGTGAGCTGGAGGAGGGGAGAACTTGCTTGGTGTCCCAGGGTTTTTGTGCGCGATTGAGGGTTGGGCAAGGTTAGGCTTCCTACCACAGACACGAAGTACATTGTATACCTCGGAAAAAAATGAATTGTCTCTGTTGTGAGTGTCCTTGTCCTTTGAAAGACGATAACTGAAAACAACAATATAAATGATTTCGTTGATGCCTATACGTTGCAATGGCTTGCAAAGAAATCGCGTGTGTTCGATGTTCTCAGTGGGTGGTCGCTTATTGACGCGAAGTGACAATGTAACCACTATACCACTTTTTCAAAAAATCTCTTCAAGAGCTTCTAGTATACAAAAAACCGCACTATACAGGTCTTGGATGATGGAAAATTATTGGATTAAGAGATCTCGTGGCTAAGAGCATTATTTCCTTAATTTTCAAATGTACACAGGAAGAGGAAATGTTTCAGAGTTTTCCGTAACTTCCTTTTGCGGTGTACCGTTTTTTTCCTGTCATTTCTGGGAAAGCTGAGAGTTGTAGAAACGCCCATCCTTTATTAAATCAGTATTCATTCCTTTTCAAAATTATAGATTTCACACCGTTTTTAATCTGCCGAGTAGAGCACCGGCTCTATCATTTTTTAAGGTAATTTTTTCAGACTGAGGCTTAACGTTCTTTAGTTTTCAGTTTGGTTTTGCTCTTTCAGGCAAAAACTTTTTTAGCTCTTAAGTTACCATTTCTAGCATTTCTCTGAATCAATTAATCCGTACGTGACCGGGAGTGCATACAACAATCTTGTCCAAGTATTATCCGAACGACTCTCGGTCTGGATTATTTTTAGTATGCACTTAAAAATTTGGGTTAATCTCAGCCTCAACGTCGTTCTTAAAATATATTACACGATCAAGTTGGCAGAGGGCCAAGCAGTTTTAAAAAACCAACCAATCGGATTGCTCTAGTGACGGTCTAATATTTTCCAAGTATCATGGACCGGACACTGTACCAAATGGTTCCACGTGACCAGTCCTGAACGTTTTCTTGCAGTTTTATGGCTTTCTTTTTCTACAAAAATTAACTTAGGCTTTTCTGCTTTCTTCTGACTTTCTTTTTCTACATTCTGTTTGACGTTGGACGCAATTAAATGCTATGGCGGCTCTCAGAAAATATTACCCCCTTGAAATACGTGATTGTAACTATAATTGTGGTGGGCGAGTTTTTCAAAACATTTCTCTTTGAGCAATAAACCGGTCAGATTAACATAACTTGCTGGCGCTGTACTAAAACATATCGGCCCGGCTTGGTCTTCTTTTACGGCTGACCTCACTGCGCTCGGACTGTAAACCGTACCGCGGGCCTATATTCAGTCCCAGAACGGCCCTCGAGCTATAAGTAAATGTGATTGATAAGAAACCCGACAAACGGCTATTGACCAAACTTTCTTAAAGAGACAGTTATTCCCGTGGTTCTTCTCCCATTTCTCGATGCTTCAGTTAATGAGCTGCTACATCCTGGGATGTGCCGTGTGGATCTCAAAGCTTTGCTAAGCTTGTCTTCCCACCAAGTCAGTCAGTATGACTTAAGCTTTTCCTTTTCTTGTTCCGCTTGAAAACCCGCGTAATCGTTTTCAGACTCAATTAAAACCGCGCGGTGCCGCCACATCATGTGCGGATGGTCGATTCAAATTTTGGTGTCTTGCTTCATTGCGCCTGATCCAAAAGCCGTAGTTATTTATTTCTTCATTTGTTAAACCGAGTTTCAACAAATTCATCAACTAAATTAAAAAAAACACACACACACACAATGGCGACAGAAGCATCCAAAAGCACCAAAGCACCTATGAAACTAAGAAACTAAAAAAATTATGAATAAATGATGTACAATATATCTCTCTATATAGTAAATATAATGTATGATAGGAGCACGAGAGTTATATTTCGAATATTGGACACATGATGTCAAACTACATTTTAAATAGCTCAAAAAGTTTCTCTGAAAAAAGTTTAAACTATTATTTTAAAAGGTCTAGATAGCAGCAGACATGTAAATATTTTAAGGAAAACGACCAATTTTTTAAGTTTGCAAGACATGTTTCGACAGAGCTTCTGTCATCTTCAGTTGAATGAATGATTACAAAGCAAGTTGAATAATAAGTAGGCAAAAATGCTAATTAAGACAAATAGTAACAACAAGAACGTGAAAAGGTGTAAGTTAAAAGGATAATTTTAGATTTACATGGTGTAATTGCTGATTGAGGGAAGGTAGTTCTTTTTGAATCAAGATAAAGGAGGCTATTCATATTCAAAAGAACTACCTTCCCTCAATCAGCAATTACACCATGTAAATCTAAAATTATCCTTTTAACTTACACCTTTTCACGTTCTTGTTGTTACTATTTGTCTAAATTAGCATTTTTGCCTACTTATTATTCAACTTGCTTTGTAATCATTCATTCAACTGAAGATGACAGAAGCTCTGTCGAAACATGTCTTGCAAACTTAAAAAATTGGTCGTTTTCCTTAAAATTATTTTAAAAGTAGAGATACCATCAGCCACCCTGACATGCCTAGTTAGCCTGGGCCATTTATTCATTCTTTTCTGCACCCTTATCCTGCATCAAGTTCGATTACATCATCGTATACTATTTTAAAATTTTTTCCCAGTTTTTTCCAGATCAACATTATTATGATTAAGCATTTAGATAAAATGCGAGATGGATAGCACGCTGCACAAAACTCATCTGGATCAACGTTTTACAACAAAACATTAAACCAAACAAAGTGACACAAATAATTTTGTAATTTTCTTAAACTCTACTAAATTCCACACGTGGAAACGTATTTTTATGTGGATCACGCAATAAAGACTTGTGTTACACCTTGTCCAAATTTGGTAGCTGAGTCACAAAATCACGCGGTTTCTGAGAAAAAATAGCCATATTTGGAGTGTCGTTTTGCGAAGAAACTCTTTACGTGCTGGTGGATTTATTTGTCAAGATTTTGACAAGAAAGCATGAGAAAGACTTACAACTTATTTGGCCACTGAAATGCGATCTGATATTCTTTAGAGTCTTTAAACTGTTGTTGCCACTAGATCGGTCGTCGACCTGTTTTAAAGATGGCTGCCTTTAGCTCGCGCTTCGTACAAGCCGACAGTGATCAAATACTGCCGTGTTAAAGCGTTGTCCCTCAAGAACTTCAGACACTGCGTATTCGTGCTTTTAGGAAAGTTTCCGGGCCTCTTTCGGGGCTCATCTACCAGGAGCTTGCCATTTTCTCGCAACTTCTTGTATAACAGCTTGAAATGTTGTTTGGTTTACCTTCTGGTGGTAGCACTACAACATAAATCTTTGATTTTGTAAACCGCTGATGTTTTACAGGATTATAACTGTTGTTTAGATGGATTCTCTCTCCTTCTTCATGGCATTCCGTCGCCGAATTCATGAAAAAATATCCCCAAACACCTAACGATTCGATGTTCTTCGTACAACAAAACTAGTCTAACTTCACGATGTTGATGTAAACCATAACCACTTTTTCTCAGAAACCGCGCAATTTTCCGTATTTTTGTGATTCAGTCTGCAAATTTAGATACACTGTAACGCGAGTCGTCCTTGCTTGATCTATATGAAAATAACTTTTCTTGTGTGGAATTTAATGAGGTTTAAGACAATCAAAAAATTATTTGCATCGCTTTGCTCGTTTTAATTTTTTGTGGCAAAACGTCGATCCAGAACAGTTTTGTCCAGCGTACAATAGAAAACTTCACCTAGCTCTGCGTTAGTTTCAAGTTCCTATTATATTCATAACTTTTAAACAATGTCAACGTTTACCAAAACATTTAAAAATGACTATGAATCACAAACAACACTGAACATTTTCAGTTTTTACCCACACATGAAATATGCTGGCCATCGCTTTTAAATTTTGTTTTTAAGACGCCAACAAATGCAGTTCAAAAACCTCTATATCAGTTATTTTGATAACCTTTGTATAATACCGTTTTATGGGCTTAATTTTTACTTCACTCTTTCTTACAATTAGCTCTGAGTAAAGATAATAACGCAACCCTCACCTGGACAATATCATCATCAAGCAATTTTATTTCATTTCATTATTTGGCTTTTTTTTTCACACCTGATATTTTAGGAGAGATGATAATAAAAACATGGAGCGAATTTTCAACATGCCTTCCATATCAGTTTTTTTTTGTTTGTTTGTTTTTTTGTTTTTTGTTTTTTGTTTTTTGTTTTTTTTGTTTTTGCCGTGGGTAATACCATTGTTTGCCAAGTTTGGTTTTTTTTTTTTTCTAATAAAAGTTTGTTTTCCTTTTCTCTGTGTACAGTTTATATAGAGACAAAACCATCAAGAGAATTTCCAACATGCCCTCTATATCGAATGTTTTAACCCACTGCTATCTTGACTAATATCGTTGTTTGGCAATTTTATAGTTCTGCGATATTGCAGTGTTTTTGTTTACAGTTACAGTCAATGACGAAGCTAGGAAAAAAATTCAACATGCCTTTTCTATATCAGTTGTTTTAATCCACGCCTTAGGTCATATCACAAGCCAATGTTTTTTCTTTCGTACTTATAAATAGCGGGGCCATTATGAGAATTTTCACACTACACCAGCAATGAATAACGGAGGGAATTATCAACATTTCCTTTGTCAGTTGTTTGTCAGTCACACCTGGACTGTGAGTTGCCTATCATGAACTCCAAATCCGATTTGTTCACCTGGCGTCTTCTTTTCTTTTTCTTTCTTTCTTTCTTTCTTTTTTTTTTTTTTTTCTTTGGTCTGTTTTCGAGTTAGATAAGCCCATTTGGAATTTGACATCATTTGCTAATGATTCAGTTCCAGTTTTAGATAACGAGACAAATATTGTTTAGGCGAATGCTACGATATTTGCTTATCGCTAATGACAGGAAGGCATATTTAGAAAAAGAACTTCCGTTTGGCAAGTCGTGATTCAATACAGCAGAAATTCACTTGAAGAAATATTGCCTTACTTTTCAGCATTAATTTTGTTCATGTTTTGCTTGATCATCGTAGGAACAGAAGCATCTTTGAACAACTGCTTTCCTCTAAAAGAAACCTCCCAGTAATTAGCCAATTTCCGTCATATGGTTATACTTTCAGCAGCCCTCGAAGGGTCCTGTCAGATGAAATCCGTCTTGTTAGCTTAAAACAACACAGGTTGACTTTCCAACTAACATTCGCCTTTTCTTTATTGGCTTCCCCAGAAGTGCTTCCCGCAGCTTCACAGTACCTCAGGCCATTTTCCTATTTTATGCATGCAATGTGATCCCTTTTAGACATATCTGAAACAACATCAGTAAGAGCAAGGCTAGCCGAGAGTGTCTGTCCTTCGTTCTGATTACAGTAACAATGGTGAATGCTTTCGAAAGTTTTTTTTTTTTAGACGGCAGGAAGTCTTTTTCGTTTGTGGTTTCGAAAGTTGTGGCCACGTGGGCAACTGAAAATACGGAGATGTCAACATTTGTTCTTGATATTTTCCTTGAATGAATTACTATCTCTCCCGAGCTTCGCCTACTCCTTCAAGCCCCATGTCACCATTTCAAACGTTATACGACCCTATACATGTAGTGGGAGAGTATCATTCACTAAGCTCTTCAATTTCTTCGACTCTACGGGGGCAGCTGACGGTCATTTAAACTAAACTGGCATTAGTAACGCTAGAGACCCTGCCTTGTCTGAAAATGTACGCGTAGGAGTCCCGGAGGAGTCTGATATCTATAATTATTTTCTTTACAAACCTCAAATGAAAAGAAATTTCAAGATCCACATATCTTCACGTAAAAATTGCTGCTTTTAACCTATCTAAAATAACCAAATTACTAGCCAAATGTCAGATCTTCCGTTTATTACCCAGTATATAAATGCCAAAGTGCGCTCTAATCGACTCTAAGCTCGAACGCCCAGCAACGTTGATTATACTGAACAATAAGCGTGACCCCGCGAGTTCTTTGGAAGGATAACGAAATGCATTGCGTCGTTGTTTCTTGAGGGAGGGTCTTGATTGGCGCTCGTTGCGGACGCCCACCAACTGTATGAGGCCTTGAGTTAGGACAAGCTTGAATGATTTCGGCTGTGTTTGAAACTGGGCGAATACGAATTGGACCATGATGAAGAATCGATCGAAACCGTCACTCAGACTTAACAGTATTCTGTTGTTTGTTTTTTTTTTCATGCAAAGCTCGGAGAGACAGAGAGCGAGGCATTAGAGTAAACGGCGTGTCGAGTTTCATGAAACTGATAAAATATTTTGACCACTTCGTTGCACGTAGAAAACTGAAGCGGAAAAGTCTTTCAGTCGAACATGTCCAAGTTCAGGCGAGATAAATTTGGTCGGCATTGCTGCTGCTTGCTGGGGAGAATCGCTTGTCATAACAACATATTTGGATTTCCCTTCTCCGGCCACTGCATTTTAAAAACGTGACGGGTGTCCCTCTCACCGATAAAAAGGACTCCAAAATTCTGCTAACTTTTGTGCTTACTCTTGGCTTTATTCGTCTTGAAATGTATCTCGAAATATTCTAGGATAATGAAGGATGAACAAAAGATCAAGCCAATATTGTTGTCCGCATTCTGAGCGCAGTCATTGTTCAACTGTTTGCATTTGTGAAAATAGGAAACCGCGCTTCAGGACTTCCGTCTTCCGCTGATTAATCGACCGTGTTCATCTGATAACTTTCAAATTACGAGACATACAGAAAAATCTCATGAGATATTTATTTCTTGAGCACATGGGTCCCTCTTTTTGTGCCTTTCGCCTGAACTCACGTTTAACGTAACGATCGAAAACTCAGACGAATCCACCTTGTTCTGGTCGTTTCCAGAAGTTTGCGCTGCGTGACATTGTGGCAACTTAGTAAGGGAGGGGTGTGTAGTTCCTGTCGGTTTCTTTAGCACTTGGTCTGAGTCCCAGCGACTAGCAAGACTTTTAAAATTTTCCACGGTGTATATCACAGTTAAAGCTTACAACTTGTTAAATGAAGTGTTTATTTGAGGCGTTTTAGAGAGTACTAGTCAACACCCCAGTTGCCCTCTCTCCTGCGTTACATAATCATTGAATCAGTGACGTGTTTACCTACGTCTCGACTTCCGTCCGCGCCCAATATTTGCCCTCGAGTAGTTCTATTGTCGCTTCTGTGACGATGCGCTATGTTCATTCATTATCTCGATCTAAAGTTAGCGTGTGTCAGCCGACGTTGAAGCAAATGTTTAGCGAAGGTTTTCTTAATTGAACGAACGGGAAGACTGCCTAACAGACACACAACTTCACGGTCCTCTTCATAAGAGTACTGATTTTGACATTTCTCTGTACCTCAGTTCAGTGCCATATTTGTGTAGATGGCGTGTTTTCGGATGCCAATTGTGTCGTTTGTAGTTATTCTGGCTTTTCTCTGCCCACTGCGAGGTAAGTGGCTAGAGTTCCAAGTGATTTTGTGCCCTGTGGCGGGTATTACTAGCCGTAGCTTAGGGTATGGATTATTACGTATATTTAACAGAGTTCGCACATTACCCAAAATGTTTATGCTGCGGCAGATGATGAGTTGTTATTATTCGGGCATACTCATTTTATTGAGTATGAAGTTTAATTATTGTGAGTTCATGACACTTGCAAGGCCGCTACCTTTTGATTGCCAAGATGTTCACTTTTTGTTCGATTGCTAGATCCCAAAGTCCAGATTCTAACAATCCCTGTATGAAATGTCACCATAGCAAGGGAAATGGACAACTTCGTGCAATTCCACGGGTTGCCACTTTCAAGGTTCATGTCATTAATTTATTGTTTTATTATTCATAAATATACCTGGTGAACTAATTGCAAGTTCGCAGCTGTCTTTATCTAACATCAAATTACTTCATTTCTGCAGTCAAATTGCGCTGTCGCCTGTCAAATTTTTGCGATGGAGCGACAGAAACCATTTCACAACTCCCATGCGTCATTAGGAACCATTATTAGGGTCTTGTTTTAGAACTACCGATTTAGGATTTTAATTTCGTATTTTAACTTGCCTTGAGTAAGAGTTATTTGCATGGTAAATTTTACATTATTTATGCCGTATGCAACATAATGATGGCATAAATATGAAATGAACTTACTTATAAAGAGAGTTTCACACCGACTGTAGCTTTCAAAACAGTCCAAAATGTA
Organism: Orbicella faveolata; assembly: GCF_042242905.1. Taxonomy (NCBI): domain Eukaryota; kingdom Metazoa; phylum Cnidaria; class Anthozoa; order Scleractinia; family Merulinidae; genus Orbicella; species Orbicella faveolata. The sequence goes on along the minus strand of NW_028301564.1, from coordinate 30,102,143 downwards.
TAAGGAAGTGAATTTCGTCTCGCGGCACTCTAACAGAATACTATCGGAAATTCTCTCTACCTAGAGAAGTCTATATGAATCTTATTGCCATAATGACGCCTTATAAGTGTGTGGTTTACTAGGGACATATGGATAAAAACGTGATCGTACTCATCGATAGCGAAAGGCACTTTATTAGCAGAGGAAAGACTCTGTTCACTGGCTGTGTGTTATCGATGAACGTGAGATAAATTCAACGTTTGAATGATAATTACCACATCCGGTGAAGACTTCACATTGAAAAATATTATCTGGCGGTGTTAGCGAATACTTCCGAATGTCGTAAAAGCCTTAGCTGTTTGGTATTTTTGTGATAGACCACATTAAAAATCCTGTGGGTTTTTTTTTTATTTTCAACATAATTGAAACGACGACCTCTAAAGGGAAAATAGTGATAATTCATTATGCGGATTGTCCGGCGACCTGCAAACAATGCTATTCTATTATATTTATCAATCTTTTCAGCGTAGAATAAAAAAGAAAAAATAAATAAACAAAGAGAAGACAGCCTCTTGCGGCCAGTCATTTTCTGTTAAGATTCAAATTGTATAAAAAGAACATGATTTTTTCGGATTCTGAGAAAATGGCTGTTTTTGTATCAATGTCGAAACTTTTCGGCAGTACACGTACGTGTCATGAACATTTTAATACAAACATCTGACGGAGCAGAAGTAGAACATTTTGTATTTAGCGGAGTAGAAGTGACGATTTATGCATGTATACATTGTTACGCATTTTTAACCAATTTAAGCTAAAGGTCACTATTCTTTTTCAAAAAAATCTGAAAGTTAAATAAATCATTTATTGCCGAGATATGTTTTACTCTCAATACTGTTAGCGAAATAATTGAAGAACATATTTGAACAGTCGGCTCACGTTCTTCATCGCTGAGTTTTTCTACAAAAAATTAGCATGCACTATCCAGTTCTGATCACGTAAAATTTACCAGAATTTATCTGCATTCGTAACTCGGATTTGCTTACGTATTTGAAAAAAAACGGTTCAAGAAGCAAAGTGAGGCAACTACTCATTCTTTATAAAAACTCAGCAATTTTAGCATTGATTTTATATAGACTACAGATCAATTACTCGTGCCTCATTTCACAATCTTGAGTAAGTAACTTATGTTCATGTTTAGAGTCCCTCCGGCAGGTTTCCCCTTTTTGTGTGTTGATTAACACACAGAGATTACAAGTAGTAATATCACCTGACTCAGAAGAGCCCATTGAAAATATTAATTATTTTGAAAAAAAATTTCAGTGGAATTTTTATCTGTATATATGCAAAATCACACTTACATAACATAATTACTGATAAAAATTTATTTAATGACAAGTATAATAATTGAGTTTTTACATGTAAAGGGAACATACTATTCGAAAAAAAGTATAATGGCAATAAAATGATTTATCGATTCTTCTCCGTTGTAAATATGAAAATAAAAACTTGCCACAACTTTCCTTGTCTCAGGTATTTTGTTTCTTCTATGTAAAATTATCTTATATCTTTTGGTAATTAACACCAATATTACCATAAGCCTATTGATGCTAAGTTGACCAAGGTATTACTACATAAAGCAGTTCGATAAATTATCAGAGTACAGCTTGCACGTGTGAATCCATGCAACTGAAACAAAAATAAATCAAAGAAAAATTTTCTCATGTCTCAATTAATTTGAAAAAAAAATAATTGCTTTCAACTACATGATCACATAAGGATAATATTATTATACAGAGAGAGTCTAAAGAAGTAAACATTTCTATATTGTTTGAACAAAATAGAAAATATCTATTGAAAATTAAGTCAATAATGTCAAAAAAATATTTTCTTTGAATGCTTCAACTTTTCATCTACGTGACTACTTAAATAGAATCATACAATTTTTAGTGCTTGAGGATGTGCTCTGACAGGTGAATAATGACATTTCAAGCAGAACTTACGCAAACATGTCAATTTAGTAGATATACAAAATTTCATACATTGTTTGAGAACTATTGTTGTCAGTAAATTTGTGATAAATCTTTTAATGACCAGTGATCGCTGTAAAGCTAAACATTATAATTCAATTTTCCACACCCACAGAACAGGATTAAATATTAGCTGATGGCATTATCACGTACACTGTACATGCATCTGCTCGCGAAAACTGTTAGGCTGACATTGTCACTTTGTCATGTTAACGCTTCGGAAAGTTGAACTTACAGTATACCACAATAAATTGTAGTGGGAGGTTCTTGATATGGGACCCAAAAACTGCTGCAATTAAATTTAGAGCCCTGTTAATAAGTGTATGCAGTATGCACTGACTATCTGTTAAAATATGGTATCATAATTTCTCCTGAGTAATTTTCATAAAACTACTTCATTACTACATAGATGTTTTAAATTATTGTCGAAATGGCACCTAACACTTAATATTCTGTATTTGTAGTACTCACAGATGATACCGAGTTCAGTCTCCTTGAGCCTCTGGATACTCGGCCGAATCGTTACATACTTGCTGCACTTGGATACTCTGTAGATCTTAACTGTCAATTAAACGACCCATTAGTTGATGTGCATCTAATACAAGAGAAAAAGCCAACAGGGTCAACTAAAACAATTGAACTTGAAAGGGCTCCAGATGGAATCAAAGTTACACAGAGTGGACAAATATTTACCATAAACAATGTTGAAGAATCTGATAGAGGGACATATCATTGTAAAGTTCAGTCAACAGTTTTAAAGATAGAGAAAATTTACCCTGCCAAATATGGATCAACACAAGGTAATCAGTTTGTTTGTAATATGTTGAGATAATGCTCATTTCTTACTTTTGACAACTTGGAAATGTTCATGTACATGTACATGTAGTTTGTAAAGACTGGATTGACCAACATTTGCAAAGTCAGTATATTATACATGAATTGTAAACATTTTATAAATGTTAATGTCATACATACCCCTTGCACAGCTGCTGCAAAAAAATAATGAATTAGACTACAAGCCTGACTTTTCTAGAGGGAACAGTCAATGCAGCATAGCCGAGTTGAATAACTGTCATTGAAAACGAGGGTCTAATTGTTTTTCAATTAGTAGAGACTCTAAAGGACTACAGCACAAAATCTACAATTTCATGTATTAAATTAAGCCTAAAATTAAGAATAATTTTCAGTTTCAATAGTAGCACAGGTAATTGTTGTCTATCAGTGAATAGATATGTATAACCGATGAGAGAAGCAATCAGATTCACAGACTTTTCCAATAGAGCACAGTAAGTTATATGCAACTGTTTACAACTTCTCTTTAGATAGAACTTAACCCATACAAATGGGCACATTATACTTATTTATTAAGTACAAAATAGTGGTGGATATTATTGGATGAATACCATTGAGTGGTAATTACCACAGAATCTCGGAATATCCCATAATATAAGTTGGGAAGTGAGATATTCCATAGATATGACAGTAATATATTACCATGAGAAGGTGTAAGCATAACCATTTTATACCATATGTCATAGAAAATACAGTGGCCAACAAAATCTTTCCAGCTCCCACAATGGGATGGTTGGGCATACACATTCGAGTATATAACAACTTTCAATGATTTTGATTGGTTGTATTATCTATGGCATGGTATAAAATGAAATTATACATAAATTGATGTTTTTAGTGATAATATTACTTTGCTGTAGTCTTTCTATTTCACTAACCGAGTATTGCTATTGGTTTTTTTTTAGAAAGTTATATTTCTTCACATTCTATACTTCCAAGAAACAACTCAGTGAGTGAAGGAGAAAGTACCACCTTCACCTGCAATGTAACAGGAAAAGGCATTAAAAACGTGGAATGGTTCAAAGACAAAATGAGACTCCCTAGCACATTTTATCAATCTGACAACAGCTATATTAGTGATCTTCAATTAACAGCAGTAACTGTTTCTCAAGCTGGTGCTTTTGAGTGTCGAACGACTGTTGTTCCCACACGGTTCAAAGGCTACCAAGTTAAAACAGGAATGTTGTTCATCAAAGGTAACTGGACCGTGTTTGGGTGATTTAGATCAGTTGCATATTTTTATTAAGTTGACTGATATTGTCAAGTTAAAGAAAAATTTTATTATGAATAGTCAGTGTGGAGACTATTATACTCTTCTTCATTAAATTAATATTCTTTGCAAATCATATTTATCTCAGAATTTCACTTCCTTGCCAAGAAGAGACCATATCAGAGACTGTTTGTTGGTGACCCTGTGACAATTAATTGCAAGACAAATGACCAAAAGGCATCACCCTCAAGTTTATGGGTGAGGAAAGATACAAATCCAGCCCAGGAAATTGTCCCAAATGGTGGAACAATTACACGGAGGGGCAACAGATTTTACTTTAGCAGTTTAGCACTGGATAATGCTGGTCTCTACACGTGTGAAGCTACTTTGCCAATCATAAATAAGACCATTGAAATGGGGGTCACAAGTTTGTTGGTCTTCACAGGTAACTGATCATGAACAGAAGCAATACTATATTGATATACCATTAGTATGGAATAACAGTTCACCAGGCAAATTGACTGGCTGTGGATGCAGACAATTTTGCCCGTCTAGTTTGACCACTTAGAGGAAAGTTTTTCTAAAAAGAGGTCCAGTTCAAAACGTTTTTCCTGCTTGTGAAAACCAGTTGCCCTCCAGCTGAAAATGTAAATGAAACCCCTGGATCAAAAGTGAGACAATGAAAAAAACTTCTCCAAATTAGAGTTTCAATTTCAGAAGTTGGTCTCAAGCCCTGAGCAGATTATTGCAATGTTTGTTGTATTAGGTCATTATTATAATGATAACTGTCTGTAAGGTTACTGGCCTAAAATGTAAAGTTCTATGTAGACTACCTTTGTTAGTGAAAAGACATATAAAAAATTCAAACTTCCAATCATTATCAACCCTGGAGCACAACCCATGTTTTTTTCTCTCTCTCAAGTGTTAAATACCAGTTGTGTTTCTATATTGTTACCAGGTGACAACAGAAATCCTCAAGCTCAAGTGTACCCTTTGGATAAAGAAGCCCTTCATGGGCACGACTATAATTTTTCATGTCAGGTTCCTGGTGATGGCATCTCTATAAAATGGTTAAAAGATGGTGTAGACATTCCAAGTTATAAAACACACAGGCAACCAAACAAGATGATAAGAGGACTCAACTTTAATGAAGACATTCTGATGTTAAAGAACGTCTCAAGGGTAGATGTTGGCAACTATACTTGTGTTGTTACAACATCACAAAACCAAGGTTATTCTAGTAAAGTCACTGCCAGACTCTTATCTGTTAAAGGTATGTCGGCTGACAGGGTCACTGCACAAACTTTACAAATTACAAATTTATTTAGATGGAATAACTGATATCCAAACACAAGTTACATTTCAGCATCTTAATAATAATAATAATAATCGCATATTTCCTCAGGATAACCCTTCAGTACAAAGTACTGTTATCAACGGGGTCCTGCTAAGAATTAAAAACTAATAAACAAGAATTATTAAGATATAAAAAATAAGATACATATTAAAAACCGTTAAAAATACAATAGAAATTACAAGTAATAATCGTCTAAGGCTTTCCTAAATAAAACTCTAGAATTAATGTTTCTTAAACTTAAAGGCAATAAATTAAAAATCGAGGCACCTAAGAAATAAAAGCTACATTCTTACATTAAGTTTTGTACACACATAGAATGTTCTTCAGAGGGGTGGTGGCCTCATGGTTAGTGGCTCAACTCCTGATCAGGTGGTCTGGGTTTGAGCCCTAGCCAGGTATGTTGTGTTGTGTTCTTGGGCAAGACACTTCACTCTCACAGTGCCTCCCTCTACCCAGGTGTATAAATGGGCACCACCTAATTTAATTCTAGGGATAACTCTGCAATGGACTAGCATCCCATTCAGAGGGTAGTAGAAATGCTCCTAGTCGCTACATGCTACTCAGAAACCAGAGATAAGCGCCAAACTGATGGGTCACTTGGCTCACATGCAGAAGTTTCATTTTACCTTTCATGTGAGAGAGCAACTGTTATTGAATGATGTTCTGTACTGCTCTTCACAGAGTGTCTTGATCCTGACAACAATGAAAAGTTTGCTCACCCAACTGATATCTATGGCTACTATGAATGCATACAAGGGGTTCCTGTGAAGAAAAATTGTCCTGTAACGTACAAATGGAACGAAGTGGAGAAAGTCTGCAAGCATCCACTATGTAAGCTTCAACTATAAAATTTATGTCTGTAATGCTCTAGTATCAGATACATATATAGTACACCTTTCCTTCATTTTATTATTTTCAGGTCTGCCCTCGTTATTAATAGTGGACTTTCTTGGCTTTTGTGCTCAATGACAGTGGGAGTTTTAATATTCTAGAAAAGAGGCCCAATAGCTATGCTGCTCTTTTTTCTGAAATAATATACTTACTCTAGTCTAGTCTAGTCTCTAATCTAGTCTAGTCTAGTTTAGTGTAGTTTAGCATTATTTTTGCCATAATATATATACAGGGAAGCCAATAAGGCTTATGTAAAGCACTACCTTAAGAGATACCCAAGACTTTTAAAACAAGAAAAAATGCTGTCATCAGCAGGACAATTAAATTTAAATGTATGGAGACATATATGCATCTTTTCCAACTCACATATTATACTGTAACAACCACCACAAAGAGCCCCCCAAAATTTGTTGCTTCTTGCTGCCCCACACCCACTTCTGAACACTTAAGTTAACTTACTTTCAAAGTTACAAATGTCAGCTGCTCCCAAGATGGAATAGGTTCATGCATGGACTTGTACATTGTACACTTTGTTGATCCAAGAGTCTAAAGGGCAATCGATTTTTAAAATGCACGGCAGTATCTTAATTACTCTCCCCACTTCATGCAAATTAAAAAAGACAACTTTCATGTGACAGTGTACCTTGCTATTTTACAGCATGGCTAGTTGACCACGACAGCAGAACTCATTATCTCATCCCAGGAGTGGCCTTCTTGTTGGACTGCCGTCTTAATAATCCAAATGTCTCAGTTGAACTACACAGGAAAAAGCTAGGCGAGCAAAGATTTCAAAGAGTTGATCTGCGGATGGACAGATTTGTTAAACAAAATGGCCAGAATTTCACAATAACTGGCCTCCCTTCTAAGGGCCAGTTCAGATTTCAATGCAGGACTGCTGGGCAGGCTGGTACACATGTTCTTCCGAAGGAAGTGAGAATTGAAAGAGCTCAAGGTTTGAAGCAGCCGTGATTTGAACATTGTTACAGACATGCATATTTATGCAAGTTAGGTTCTTAATGAATAAAGAAGAAAAGGTGCTTGATGCTAGTTCAAGAACTAGTCTATATGGGTATTGGTCTTTTCTTTTGACTGTACTAAGTTTAGGTTTCACTAACGTTTGACGTAGAAAAGCACCCATAGGAGAGAAGCTAGGAAGAAGAGAACATTTGAAGTAAATTTCTTCATGTGCAATATGAAAGAAATTCACTGGTACCAACTCTTGTTTTTCCTGGTAGTGGTAGCTGGGCCTTCGAATTATAGTTGCCCTAAACCATAAGTAACTTAGAATTATGTCTTAAAACTAAGACTATATTCCAAGCAAATACAAATCCTGCTCTACAATGAGTACAATACTATTATTTGTGTACAGTATGTCAAACTGTTATTGTGAAATTCGTGACAATTTGAATAACCTAATCACCATGCATGTATAAGGACTTTTCTTTTTTATTTTTTTTCCAAATTTTCCCAGGAAAACCTGTTAACTCTTACGCTTTTTAGCCTAGACGTTCTTTACTGCCAGGTAGATAAACATAGGTTTTTTACGGTATTGGGAGTTTAGCGCAATACAGTAAGTTTAAGTTTAACGCTACAACTTACAATGTGCACAGAAACACTTTTCAACTTGCAAATGTGGCCAGCGAGTTGTATAAAAAGTTTCCCCCTTCTTGCTGACCATTTCAATCGAACCACACAAACCATATATGTTACATCAATCTAATTTTGTGATAATCATTGTGCTGTATATCTGTTTTTGTGGCAGATTTCATGCAAAATGTTTTTGTTGAAACAATTCCTTCATGTTTCCGTGGTCCACTGGATACAAACGACTCCATCGATATAGTCTGCCATGTACTTCATTATGGAGATGTCAAATGGTTTAAATTAGATCAAGAAATTACAGGCTCAAGAGTGAAAAAAAGTCCAAAATACCGCGATAGCCGCACGGGTCACTGGGAATGGAACAGTACTTTGATGCTTCGTAATGTAAGAAGAAGCGATGCGGGAGCTTACGTCTGTTCGAAAAGCAATGGATATAATAAGACAGCTAATGTCACTGTTTTCATTGATGTTGCAGGTAAGCGCAAAGCTCTACAACGCGTTTAAGCTTATAAAATGTTAAATAAATAGGCTTAAGTAAGCTCAAGCCCGTATCAAGACAGAAAAGAATTCAGGGCACTGATATATGTAAGCCCAAGGTTTCGTCTCGCAATGGGAGAAAGTGATACCCTGCACTTCTGTACAAAGTCAAGTTTAAAAAATTATCCACATAAGCTCAAGTGTTTTTAAGCTTACGTTTATAATAAGCTACCTGTGTTGGAGACTGCAATTATTTTCGCAAATTTCCAGTGTATGTCTCTCAGGGTGGTTTTTAACTTCAGAATCGTTTGAAGTTGCCTTTGATTCGATACTTAGTATCGCTGTGGTTTGACTTATTCTGTGCCCCGACTAACACAGTCCCAAAATGGCGACATTTTAGCGAAACTGGGCGGTAGTGCGTCACGTGATCCCTATGATATGGTACAGTTTTGCTATTTTTAGAACAAATTGCGCCATCGCATGCGGCACACGGGCGTACATGCTGCGAGCATTTTTGCTGATGTAGCGCCTGGGAAATAGATTCCGAAATTCCCGAAATCTTTGATGTTTTTGGTCCCAACTCAACGGTTTATGTCTGTTGGAATTTTGCTTTTAAAAGTATTTTCGCCGTAAGCTACTCCAATCTGAGTGAAGTAAGACAGTATCGAATTTAGGTATGTCCCGCTTTATATCGCTGACCAAATTGTGTTCCGCTGCTTCTTTTACAAGAGCTCCACAATGTACTCCACGCTAAATTTCACATATGTTGAAGATTAACAGCTTTTCCACAACACAGCGAAAATCTAGCTGGATATAATTGGATATAGCAGCATTTCAGGACTTCAAAGTTTCCCTCCTTTTACCACATGCTTGCGGGAATTTTGCAAGAGTCTCTCGCGCCCGAAAAGTAAAAAAAAAAATGCAAGTTTGAGTTTTGCCTGAATTGTAAGCAACGCTTGATGTTTCATCAAGGCCCAATAAGTTTAGGTCTGTAGATACTGCTCAGTTTTGTTTGTGTAAAAACCCAATAAACTGTCTTTTGTCCATGATATTATTATTATTAATATTATTATTAACATTATTATTATTATTAATAATATTATTAACATTGTTATTATTATTATTATTATTACTTTTATTTTTATTATTATTATGCGTGTTTTGTACTATCAGTAAACATGGCAAATTGGACTTCCGCACTTTTGTGTGAACTTTTGGCTTTGGTCAAAATTGTTGCAGTATCTCAGCACGAAAGATAACCAAAGAAATCTTTGTCAAGATTTGTTGACAGTCGAAAACACCGGCTTGGGCTCTGAAAGTGCATGCGCTGCACTATGCAAATGAGCTACCTAATGTGCGCGTCAGACTTTCCTTTCAAAAACTTTTGCAAACTTGCCAAACAAGGAGAAACAATAAGAAACTATCAAAAACAAGTTTTGGTTATGATTAAGCATTGTTTGAGAAACTCACAAATTAACTCGATACCAGAGTAGAGAGTTTTCTTACATAAGGTTTATTCTTAAGTCAGAACAAACGCAAAAGCTTTATACGCGAACAACTAGCGCGAGCAGATATTACTCAATCACAGCGAGAAATTGAAGTCTTTTTTTCGACCCTGAAAAACTCACCTTGTCGATTAGCTCAGAGAATAAAACTACATATAAGCGCCCTTGTTCTTATTCCCTGCCTTTGCTCTGAAAAATCCGCAAGAGAATCTCGCAACTCTAGTCATTTGATCACGCAACAGGACAACATCCACGCGAGAACCCACCTAATGTGCGTGGATCCGCGCGGATATGTGTCGTCAGGGTGGCGCAATTTGTTCTGAAAATAGCAAAATTGTCTCATATCATAGGTGCGCGCGGATCCCATTGATTGTGGCTCCTGACGATTGTGGATTGTAACGATTGTGGCTCCTGATTTTAATCAATCGGCGCAAACTGTTTGATTTACTCAATGGCGAGCTAGAAATTTCGGAACTTCTGAAACGGTCGTAAATGTGTACGTAATGGGACGGAAATTTCCGGAGAAAGGCTCCCGGAAAATCCTAGAATTGCTAAATTTTCGAAATTCGAAGCAGAAATACCAGAGGTATTTATATACAGTGAAACCTGTATTATGCGGACCCCATATTAAGCGGACACCCTCTCTTAAGTGGGCATCAGCTGAAGTCCCAAAATTTTCTTCCCACATTTACTGTAAAATAAACCTGCATTCAGCGGACACCTCTGTTAAGCGGACGAGGACACCAATAAAATAAGCCATTTTGTTGCACAAAACCTGCAATAAGCGGACACTTCAAGGGCTTTTTACTTCTAAAAGTTCAGCTGAGACTCCTTTAACACTGTTCAGCGATGTCATGTTAAAGCTAAGTAGATTATACCAGATTGATGCTTTGATTGTCTGAACATTGTGTTATGAGCAGTTTTTGATATCACACTGATCTACACTGTGTTACAAAAGAGTTAATAATTAGCTATTATTGCACAATATATTAGAACCTGTTTTGAGCGGACACCCTGTATTAAGCGGACACTAATGGGGGTCCCAAGGGTGTCCGCTTAATTCAGGTTTCACTGTACTTAACGAAACTATTGGAAAGTCAGTATACCATCTGCGTTTTCCCTCTATTTCCGTAGATCACGCAGATGGTTTTCCATATTTATGAGTACCTTTTAACTATATTTTATGCAATGAAGATGTATCAATGATTTACGATGTTGAATTAATTTTCAGAACCCTCACCTGCAAGAGTATCTGGCCAAATGCAATCCCCGCAAGCTGTAATGGAGGATTCCAATGCCAGATTTCTGTGCACCGTAAGTGGATCTCCCCGTCCTACGGTGAAGTGGCTGAAGGGAACAGAAACTGTCGCCGTGTGCGAAGGCAAACAACATGGCAGCTGTAGAATCACAGCCACAGAAGGTTCGAAATACAAATCTTATTGGCGGGACGAGAGGACGTGCATGGTACAACACTCGAATGGACCAACCAGCGGCAGATGGAGCAGTTGGTTAAATGTTTTGAGGACTCGTTCACCGGCTGATGCTGTTAATTACACTTGTGTCGTTGATAATGACTCGGGCGAACCAGACAAACGGGTTTCGTTACTTGCGATCATTGGTAAGTTTAAGGGACGGTCTGGATGGGGTTTGGTTCAGCCGGGCTGAGAATCGGTCCAAATTTTAACTTTAAACAAGAGCATTTTCTCATTAAATCTTCACTGGTGGTCGCAATCCTTCTAACTAATAAGGCCATCTCCGTAGAATGCTTCATTTAGCATGGCCCTCTCTCGTAAAAGTGAGTCGAGCCTTCGTGATATCTCCCCCGTGACTTCCATTTTGCATGGGCGCCACTATCACCCTAAAAGGTCTTGCAGATGAAGCACATTGAACTTGAACACTCGAAAATTGGGAGCAGATAGTGAATCGAACTAGGCCCTGGTTATCGTAGGTTACTAGTTAGCTTAGTCGTAATCTCATTATGGCAAGTGCTGTGCTAAACTGAAACCTTTTTCGCCATATTTTTGTAGTTAACCCTGTGTTAGTAACCAGCAACAACAATGGAGAGCCGGAAACGCCCTATGTCGTTAAAGACGAAATAGAAGAGTTAAACTGCACGACCAAACGTAGCTTTCCCTCAGCTAACTTCAGTTGGCGGTACCAATCATTAGACTGTACAGATTCCTCGAACTGCCCACCAAACAAAAAGTGGAAGCCAGTTTCAAGTGTAATTGGACGCGTAGATCCACGCTCTCCCAAGACCAGCGTTCTTATTGTACCACCGAACATTGACAAAATGTATTTCAAGTGCACGGCAGTAAATCCTGTAACCCGTAAAAAGGACTCCATAGTCTACAAGTTTTTGCGAAGAGGTAGATATCAGTAAGCCCCGTAAAAAGTTTTGATATTTAGTTTCGAAAGCGCCAACTGTCCATTTGAATTTTCTTTGGCCAAACAATAAGAATGTTATTGACCAAGCTCGGTAGGTTTTGTGTGGAAGAACAACGTTGTTCTTGTTTATTTATTATCCCCACTGCGCACGCGGTCTGACTTGCAATCTTGTTCAAGATTCTCTTATAGACTTGCCGCCTGGGCAACGCTGACAATATTGATAACATTTTGTGCGCGGTGGAGAGGGCTCGAAAGTTAGTATATTAAGATTTGCCTGAAAATATTAGTTAACTTAAAACGAAAAACACCAAAGAGATAATAATAAACCCTAAAGGATCAAGAATGGTTGAGGATGGAGAAGAGTAACACGGTTTACTAATGACGAACTTGAAAAATCTAGGCTAAACTTTTCAAGATGCGCAAACTGTGAAAAAGCTCCTTTAATGTCACCATCTTGTTGTTATGCATCAGGAAAAGTGGATTCCTCTGACGACCTGGTATTAATACCTGCTTCTTCGTTTGCAAGAAATGAGGGTGAAAATATTACGCTGCGCTGCGAAGCTAGCATTGGCAGGTTCAGAGAAGAGCCATCCTGGAGTAAAGATAACAAGACCTTAAAGATCGATCAAGGCCGGATGAACGTTAAAAGATGGACAGATCAAAAATTGATAAGTCAGCTACACATTCAGAATGCCACGATCGAGGACGCTGGTCTTTATGAGTGTAATGCTGTGAAAGAGACAGGTGAAAGAGATCAAAAGTCCATAAGACTGACGATTAAGAGTAAGTAAAGAAAAGCCACTATTTACTGTATTAAGCTAAAATGCATGATAAAATGATACTCTCAACTTGATCGTTTCTTAGTCCAGTCCCTGAACTCTCTGCTCTATCTACAGAAAGTGAACCCTCCTGGGCTCAACCCGCGCGTAAAAAGGGCAGGGGAGAGTTGAAGACTGGACTGAATTCTTTTCAGTGTGATACTGTGTATAGTTCCAGTTGAGTTCATTCCATTTGGCCCTGGAATCTATGGGAAGAATTACAGCGGCAATGATTTACATTTGTTGCACTAGCCTTGTTTTCCTTTTCTTTATTCAAGTTTGTAGATGTATTCAATATAGCTGAATTCAATTTTCTTTAATACTGTATGTATAGCCTGCGAGCAGGCTCGCGTTGGAGTACAAGCGCGCGCGGCGTACCCGCTAGCGCGAAATCGAGCGACGAAGCCGCGAGAACGAGAGGATTCCTACCCGCCGGGTCGCTTTGCTCTTCACCGCTCGCGCGCGTAACTCAAAGGTGAGCCTGATCGCAGACTACTGTATATAGGTCTTAGCATAGAAGAGCCACACCCAGTGGAATGCTAATAAATCTTTATTACTATTACTATTACTATTACTATTACTATTACTATTACTATTACTATTACTATTACTATTACTATTACTATTACTATTACTATTACTATTACTATTACTATTACTATTACTATTACTATTACTATTACTATTACTATTACTATTACTATTACTATTACTATTACTATTACTATTACTATTACTATTACTATTACTAGTACTAGTACTAGTACTAGTATTATTATTATTATTATTATTATTATTATTATTATATTGTTATTGTTCTTATTATTAGGAAAGAAATTACACAGTGATTCACATAAATGAGCATTCTCTGGAGCTCTAACGTTAATTTTCTTGCGAATTTTATTGCAGAGTTGGCGAAACCCTCTGTCCTTATAACTCCGAATATGACCAGGAAAAAAGGTCAGAGCGTTGAATTATTCTGTAACGTCACTGCAAATCCTCAACCGAAAGAAGTCATTTGGACAAGAAACGGAGAAATAGTAACACCGAAAAGGACCAAGGTAAACGACTGCAAGCAGCTAGTAAGTGATTTCTACGAAGTAAAAGACGCAGCTGATTCCAGTGATGGAGTGTGGGGATTACTTGTTTGCTCTCCAAGCGATGCTCAACAGACTGGATCTTACAAATGTGTAGCTACAAACATCAAGGGAAATGGTTCTGCTACAACGCATTTGAACATTTTGGGTAAGTAAAGGATCGTTAAGTTAATATGGTCTCTACAAGAGAAGGCTTAGCCCGTAGTTTTCATTGTCGAAGTTTGAAATGTGAAAGGTGAACTGATCAACAGGACACGGTCGTATCTGAGTCCCCGACAGGAATCGAACCCATGCCGTCCCGAACATCGGGCGGGCGCTCTAGTTGTTAAGCAACATGACGCGTAATTGCATTGGACTATACTGGTGTCACTATCTAGGAGGTCTTAAAATGGAAAGGTTACGCTTCGCTAGTTTTCGTCTGTATAATGGCAATAAATAACTCTTCGATCGCCTTAAAGTTAGCCATAAGCGGAATTCGTTCTTAACCTGTTTAGGCTATATCACGTGGCTACATCATCATCATCATCATTTCTCGTCGCGCCAGTAGGCGCATAAGGCCGTAACTACGCGCTCTGAAAAAAAAAAAAGATTGGCATCAAGCAATCTTCTCTTTCTTCCTTACCTCACTGCTTGAGAAATGGACTTTGTCAGAGGAGACTGTAAATTAAGGTGACTAGTACCGTCCTTCAGGCGACATAATACATCTCTGTACGTTCTTTTCTCGTAGACCCGCACTATTTCATTGTAAAGTTTAACGAACTTCCTGTTGATATTTTCAGAAAAACCAAAATCATCGGTGACGGATTATCAAAACGGCAACACGTTAACGCTGACGTGTAACGCCACTGGTAATCCTGTTCCTTTAGTATACTGGGAGAAGGACAACGGCGATGATCAGTTTGTTCCGCTTGAAGGTACTGAGGATAAGCGCCACTTGGGCCAAAATGTTATAGAGGTGGAACTATCCGAGGAGACTTACGGAACGACGTACCGTTGTGTGGCGAATAACACTCAAGATCACGATGTCTATTATTACCCCCTCCAAGGTAGGCATCTTTTTGCTCTTATCTTTTAAAAACATTAATATCAATAGGCCATAATCATTTTCTGGGTATTGGACTGGAACTAGCTTGCAACTGAGGCTAATGCGGGGAGTCTGTTCAAATGCAAATGACATTGATTTCTATTTAATGTTATTCCACCGCGTGAGTCTCTATTGTAAACTAATTCCACTCCAATACCAAGAATACGAATGTGGCTTATTGAGTTCGTTGTGGAAATAAGCAAGTATTGAGACAATGATGTTAACGCCCACATCATGGAGCCTTCACAGCTCGTAGATTCTTCTTCTTCTTCTTCTTCCTCCTCCTCCTCCTCCTCCTCCTCCTCCTCCTCCTCCTCCTCCTCCTCCTCCTCCTCCACCTCCTCCTCCTCCTCCACCTCCATATCTTCACAACTTCTGCATATTTAATTTGTTCAGTTTTTAATGCCGTGCTCTCTCCTCCTTCAGATCCCAACGAAGTAGAATATACTGGAAACCAGCCAGACAGTAAGGCATTTTCAAAGGGCGCCATGATCGTTGTGATCGCTTGTAGTAGCTTTTTGATCTTGTTGCTTCTTTTGATCATTTTCATTCTGTATCGACGAAAGAAGCGGTATGGCGGGTTTTTCATCTTCACACTTCCACCTTCTCCTGATTACATCATGACGTTAGACCCCGAGAGGTCTTTGTTGGAGCAGACAAACAGACTTCCCTATGATGCTCAGTGGGAATTTCCGAGGGAACGTCTCTCAGTAGGTACGTAGTGTGTGTTGTTATCATTGCAAATAAAAAGCCCAAAATGTGTGTACAGTGACAGCCTGGACACTAGAACTTCGAGCAGGACTGAAGACAACTCATCTGTTCTTTCCGCCCAGTACCCCATTACACCCATATCCATATCCCGAACCCTATAACCTGTTTTACAGGTTACAATGCGCCTAAAATGCGCATAAATTATCAGCGTTCGCCCAGTATACTTGAAAATGTAGCGTAACTTACTTTCAAACTTACACCACGGCGTACTGAAAAATTAAATACATGTATTGTACTTCTTATTCTTCTTATTACTTTAACTCACAGTGAGGCCTTTGGGATCAGGAGCGTTTGGCCAAGTATTCCTTGCGCAAGCGACTGGTATTGTCGCGTTTGATCCCCGTGGCAGCACGAAGCGTAAATCTGGTCGCAGACGGTCAAGGTTTGGATCCACAAGTCGACCTTATTACAATGACAAACGGGTCACGGCAGTTGCGGTGAAAAGTTTGAAAGGTACACTGTTTATCATTCATCGTGATTACCGTCTTCTTCCCACTGCGAGCAACCTTAAGCAACATTTCTCCAAAAGAATTGAATTAAGTTTTTTGCAGTTATTTGATGAGTTGGATTGTGATCATTTTTGCTAAGTATGCTGTGTACAATTTTTGTAGTTGTTGTTCCTTTTTGTTCCACGAATGAACCCTTCTCTTACTCTTTCAAAGGGAAGTCTCAGCTTAAGCCAGCTTAAACGTGAAAATTTGTTATACCCGAAATTTACTTATATAGATGGCTTACCATCCCACCCGAGAGGGGGGCATTACCCCAGTCACAGCTTGTGACCGAAACCAGAGCTAAACACTGAGATTAAATACTGACTTTATCGTATATGCACGTTGGCTATGCTAATCACCTTTCTTGGCCACTGACTTGCTGGTTTTCTCAACAGAGAGTGCAACAGAAGCCGAGCACAGGGATTTGGTGTCAGAATTGAAGATTTTGATTCACATCGGCGAACACAAGAACATTGTCAACCTGCTTGGGGCATGCACAAAGGGTAAGTGAAGAGAATCTTGATAGTCAAAGGCATTCAGACACTGGTGAGATTTTGTCGTTGCTTAAATAAGTTAATCTTGACATCCTCTTATTTTAGATTTCCATCGCTAAATTCTCCCCATAAAATTTCTTCTCTTCAGGTCGTGAACGGGATCTGTGGGTTATAATCGAATACTGTCCCCATGGCAACTTGCTTGACTTTCTGCGCAAGCGTCGTGACATTTTCGAAGCGACGTGGACCACGCCCACTGAGCACGCTGACGAAACATTTACGACGATTGATCTTTATATTTGTGCATTACAAGTGGCACGTGCAATGGAATTCCTGGCTTCAAGACGGGTAAGTCTTTCTTGTTCTTCCTGTATACATGCCTGAGTACGAGCCAAGTGGCCCATCAGCATCAGTTTCTGTAGCACGAAGCGACCAGGAATATTTCTACTCATCCCTGGATGGAACGCTAGTCCATCGCAGGGTTACCCCCAAGAGTAAATTCGCCGGTAACCAATTATACCCTTGAGGGGAGAGAGGCACTGTGACAGTAAAGTGTCTTGTCCAAGAACACAACACTTTGTCCCTGGTCAGGGCTCGAACCCGGACCACTCGATGCAGTGGTGAGCGCACTCACCATCAGGCCACCGCGCCTCCACCCTTCTGTCTACACGTGACCCCATCAAAACTATATTTTACAAGTATGATCATCTCGATTGCAGTTCATGTTCTGTTCATTCTTTAGGTAGTAAGCCACAAGATTAACACGTAACAATGCTTGATTTTCAGTGTGTCCACCGCGATCTTGCCGCCAGAAACGTGTTGGTAGGAGAGGACTATGTGTTGAAAGTGGCCGACTTTGGTTTGGCGAGAGACATTTACAAAGATGAGCACTACGTCAAGACAACATCGGTAAGCTATAAGAATGATAATTCACCGGGTGGGGGAGACCAGAGTTAATATAAAATGCATGGGGTCTTTATTTTAGTTATATGAAAAGTTTACAGAGATCAAAACAGGCTCTCCGCACTAGACTCCTCCCCGCCGGATCGATTCGCTCGCAAGAGCTACTTAAAGGTGAGCCTGCTCGCGAGCTAAAAGATATCCTGCAGGTGTCCCATTTTCTCGCCTCTTTTCCTTCTTCCACTTCACTTCTCACATTCTTTTTTTGTTCTTTGTGAAGAGGAATCACGTTCTTTTGCGGACATTCAGCAAAATGTTGTCGTTTTCTTTGGTAATCGACATTTTTTTTTTTTATCGCAGGGCCTGCTTCCTGTCAAATGGATGGCTATTGAGGCGTTAGTAGACCGAGTCTACACACACAAGAGTGATGTGTAAGTTATAGCCTTATTGGTAACTGACTGAACCGCTGACAGCTTGTAAATTTCAAACGCGATAAAAATTCTGACGACGTGAAGTATTGTGAGAGCACTATCTCACATCCAACGCTACTCAAAAATCCCAAAAACGTCTGTTGATAGTTCTACTTTTCAGCCATACTTCTGTTCTCTCATTACAGTGAAACCTGTATTAAGCGGACACCTTTATTAAGTGGACAGCAGCTTGGGTCCCTAACTTTCTTCCCACATTTACTGTAAAGTAAACCTGCATTCAGCGGACACCTCTGTTAAGCGGACGCACACTCCAATATTAGGCCGTTTTGTTCCACAAAACCTGCAATAAGCAGACACTTCAAGGGCTTTTTACTAATAAAAGCTCAGCTCAGACGCTTTTAACATTGTTCATTGTTCAAGATTGATGTATTGACTGACTGGACATTTTGTCCTGTGTGCAGTCTTTGATCTTACACTGTGTCACACTGTGTTAAAAAAGGGTTAATAATTAACTATTATTGAGCAGTTTATTAGAACCTATTTAAGGCGGACACCGTGCGTTAAGAGGACACTAGTAATTGTCTCAAGTGTGTCTGTTTAATACAGGTTTCACTGTATACACAAAACTTTTAGGTAGTCACAGCGCGCGTTACTCTCCGGTTAATTTATAACTCAATTGGAATTCTGTTTCTTTCTTAGATGGTCGTTTGGCGTTCTCTTATGGGAGCTGTTTACACTCGGTAAGCATCAAATGTAGCTGAATTCCTTTTAATGTTTATCAAAAAGTAGCGATGAAAAAAAAAAGATAAAGGACTCTTCAATTAAACATTTAATTCACATGTCATCGTTCTAACATGCCATCCTTAATATTGTTAACTTCAAGGTGGAAGTCCGTACCCAGGCCTCCCGGCTAATGAAGTGTATCAGTATTTGATGGAAGGTAATCGCATGGAGCAGCCCGTGGATTGCCCGGATGAAATGTAAGCATTTGATTGGCCTTTTTGTCAATTATAGGTTCATATACCGATGACGAAACAACGTTAAAATAGACGATAGACGGCAATTGACGATGTGTTCTACACCTATTTATTTGATTGTCTGTTTGTTTCTATTTTACATGTGTATTTATCTTTTTCTGTCTTTCTTCACAGGTACGAAATAATGAGTCAGAGCTGGATGCACAGTCCAGAGGACAGGCCTTCCTTCACAGATGTTGCAGCACGCCTTGATAGACTTTTGGATGACAAAACCACAGAGGTAATGTCTAATTCAAAATCCCTCATCCGTTTTAAAATTAAAACGTCAAAGTCTTTTTTCATAAAGGGCATAACAGTTAAACTCTCAATCGTTTATACGCTTGAGCAGTTTTCTTGCATGATCTCTTCGTTATTTCATGCAGTTCAAAACTGCTTCAACTGTTTTAAAGCCCAAGGGTAGAGAAACCGGTACAATTTCTTGAAATTTTCTGGAATTCTCCCAAAGGCATGGAAAAGGAAATCATTTAAAAGAATATGCTAGCGTACCTGTATAATGTTAAATATTTTACCAAGCCGTCAGGCGAGCAAAAATGCACTTTTACTCGTTGGACGCGAGTAAAAGAGCACAGCAATTATATACGCTGAAAACCACATAACCGATTTGTTTTACAGCGTTTTGTTTTTCTTTCCATAAAACCACTCCTTGCATTGTGTTTTGTATCCCGGAAACTACTCCCCTGGGTCTGGTTGGATAATAAATGGGGAAATGGAAAATCAATAAAGATTTACTTCAGGAGATAAAATTCTGTAATACATCAAAGATGCACACAAAATCACTTCGCCTTACTTCCCAAATGCCCTGATGAAGAAGCTGACTAATTGGGTGTGTAGTTTTAACCCCCACTTTCTTCCTTTTACCATCCCCTCTTGCAATTTAATAAAAATTCAATTGCAATGACCTCTTTAAATAAAAAGTCTTCCATTTTGGCAACTCGAGGTAATAATTCTCCTTCGCTCTGTATTTGGTTTTGTAGACTGGTGAAGGGTACCTTGATCTTGAACATGGCGAGGATGACGCAAACTTTGACGAGCCAACGTTTGACGATGAATACCTCGATCCCGGAGTGAGTCTTCTCCCACCCCCTGGCAGCCCCACCTCAGAGGACGAAAAACACGCCCCGCTGCCTCCCCTCCCCCTCCCCATGGAAGAAATTGAGCTGGAAACGTTTGCAGAGAATCCCGAGGAAGAAGAAAAGCAGAAATTTATTCTTCGCGATCCACCGAAAGAAAAACGTGTCCTTCGCATGGACAGTGAATTGGAGAAAGCTCGTAGAGACACGCTAGAGAGGGAAAAGGCAAGGGAAAGCATTGATCAGCAAAATAATGATGACTTTATCAGCGAGAAAGAACAGCTGCGATCGGACGATGAGGACAGAGACATCTGCGAAAGAAATTCTGGAATTTTCGAATATCCACCTGATTACGACCACAAACCGGGGCCAAATTTACTACTTGTTCCTTTACCTGGCAATGGTTACTGTGGCGAAAAATATCCTCCTCAGGGCGATGTGAATTTTGAAACAGGAAAAACTGGCTCCTTGGGAAGACAGCCATCTAACAGATACGTAAAATCATAACATAAATTATGAACTCTGAATAAAGACAATGCATAACCAATTCAAGCGATCACTAGGCGCTTTGTGAATTGAACTTCACAGCAGAAACTGAAGAGCTTCACTTTGTTGCATGTAAACCAGATAGATATTTTAGGCAAGCCTGAAAGCTTCTAAGGATCATCTGCTTTGAAATGCCGCAAAACAGACGACTTCGAACGTTAATAAAGAGAACTGCATCCTAAAACTGTTCCGGGGGGAGCCTGCTTGGTGTCCTTTGGGCTGAAAAAAATATTGACTAAAACAACCCAGGTACTACGTAAGTGGGCCTACAAAGCGTCACTGTAAATGAGAGATAGGGCGCTTGGGTGTTCTTCAGACGGTAGTGTATATTAAGAGAGGCATTCCACTCAGTGATAATCAACTGATGCTATAACAATTACCAATATATACTGTTACAGTTATCAGCGGTTTGACATACAAACGAGGCGAAAGGGTCCATGCTGCTTTGTACTGACCCATTCGCCTCGTTTGCATGCCTTTTTAAACAAAAGAATATTTGACTCACCTGTGCTACTTTAATACCTGTGGAAATTGAAATTGAGACATTTATAACGTCACCATAGATATAAAAGAATTTTTTTATTATTAATTTGTATTATATAATTATTGTATCAGAAAAGCAAGCCGCAAGTCATATTTGACGCGATTACACGGCTTTTAGATTATGCGATATATTCGGAACGTACAACAGTATTGTATTGGCTTCATGAGGTTATTTCTTTTTACTTAACTTTCAACGGTCTAAATTCGTATTCAGAGTTAGTTTTATATAATAGAGTAGTATTATATAATATTATTGTTTTTAAAGTGATTACTTATTACTGATATTCTTTTCTCCCATTCCTTTGAAGGGCAAATTAAGAACGTAACGCATAGATATGTTTGGTACACTTTCATAAGTATGTGACTTGAGCTATTTGTTGTTGTTTTTCCCTGACCGGCTTGTGCCACTCTCAGAGCAATCTTTGTCAGATCTTTAAATCTTTCTCGAAACTGTATTTTTACCCAGCCTTAACCTCTCGACGGGAGGATCAGTAGAGGCAGACAACGGCAGTTGTCTCAACTAAAGGAGTTTTGGAAACTTCAAGCCTTTGGTCGTTTATGGGCCAAGATAGGCTCGATTTCCACCGCTTTCTCGAGCGCGGACTCTTTTCTCGAACAGCGGCTGGTAATCGAGCCTAGGGCCAAGATGGTGAAACTTCAGTGAGACTCTTTAGTGCGCTAGGAATTCTGGGGTCATTTGAGCAGTCAACTAATTTTTCAAAACATTGCGGAATTCCTCTGTGCTCGGTTGTAAGGGTTGTAGGTAGTAATTTCGAAATAATCACAACTAAATGGGACCCTAAATGACTGCGAGATGGCAAGTCATATAAGGACCGCTTGAAATAACCAAAGAAAGTAAAGCAAATGAAACAGAGTTGTGACCATTTTCGTGTGTAGACGGCATAAATCTATATTATTAACGGTTCCTCTGTTTTTCAGCTACGATGGTCAAAAAACATGCTCCTATCGTGGAGCCTCCATTTGGATCAATATGGCTTTCTTTATGGGGAAAAGGGAATTTTTGGCTTGTTTAGTTGTTTTTTTTATAAGTAAAATTTTACAGTGACGATCCCAGAAGCATTCCGACTTGAGTTTCTTAAGTTGGTTATAGCGACCTAATTTGAAAAAAACTTAAGAGATACTTCGAGACGTTACATCCATTTAATGTGATTCTAAGCATCTAATGTCCACAAAGAAAGATCTCAAAGATTTAATAGCACTATTATTACAAGAATTAAAGATGGTCAATAGAATAAGAAGTAACTGTTGTAATGCAGACAGAAGCTAATTAGAAAAATTTATATAATGAAATATTTATGTTGCCAATAAATTTACGGAACAGCGGGTTAATATTGTCTTATAATTGTCTGATTTTATTGAAGGATATCTAAACAAGAGAATCACCAACTAAGTATTAAATTTTCTTCTCGCCAGTCAGTGCACGATCAGGCCGACATCACAGGCACATGCACTTTAAACATTTTACATAGCCATGGCTGGGGTCATTGCGATGTGTTTTTGGAAAGAAAAGACACTTAACTCTCACAGTACCTCTGTCCACCTATATAAATGGTTACCGGCGAAGTTAATGCTGGGAGGTGACCATGCAATGGACTAGCATGCCATCCCCATCAGTGGTATGGATGTGCATACATCGGCATACTCTGAGGCCACATAAAACGTATGTACCTGTGATGTCGGTCTGATCGTGCTGTGATCCTCTTACGTGTTACCGGTTAAAAGTAGGTTTTACTGGGACTTTACTTTGAGAATCTGAACTGAACAGATAGAAGACTGTATCTCTGCCTTTTCCAATCGCGTAATTCTAGGGAACAAGAAAATGATGGGAGGAGCAACCTGGTAATGTAAAACCAAATTCTGAAATCATATGAGCTAAGCTCTGTTTCTGTTAATAAGAGTTTTCTGCCCAAAAAGCTAAGATGCGTGAGCCACTCTAGTGGCGGGAACCGTTTGTGTTCCATTACAATCTGCAGATCTGTGACATTGGTTTACATTCTGGCCAGGGTACGTAGATATTCCTTTTCCAGTTTGTGATCGACTATGCCGGATATTCTTTTCCCTGTTGTATCCAGTGCTTCAGTACTCTTTCTCTTTAGTTTGGCTTGAGCCGGGGGCTTGAGTGACCACTTACAACTTATCATCGGCTACTAACTGGGCTGTTGACCCAAACGGCTATGACAGGCAGCATCTTAATCTTTTTTACAAGGTTAGTTTAGACAAGCCATTGTTCACATACTACACATATCACCCTACAGTGGAATCTCGAATTCTGGAACCAAAAGTCGTTTCCTACAGTAGTAAGATACCCGCGATTTCTCGAACTACCGATTTTTTCAAACCAACCTTCGTTTCCCTGGGGGTTCGAAAAATTATAAACAGGAAGTAAGATTTTGCTCAGAAAAGCCGACATCAGTTTGACGCAATTGAAATACGAAGTATAGAAACCTTATTATAGAGTTTTTACTTGGACCAGCCGGCGTGTGAAATTGTTTTAATTAACGCCCCTACACTCCGTAACTGCTGACCTATTGTTTGTATGAAGAGATAAAATT
Organism: Orbicella faveolata; assembly: GCF_042242905.1. Classification (NCBI taxonomy): domain Eukaryota; kingdom Metazoa; phylum Cnidaria; class Anthozoa; order Scleractinia; family Merulinidae; genus Orbicella; species Orbicella faveolata. The sequence continues at coordinate 30,078,000 of NW_028301564.1, read as the reverse complement.
CTCTTTATTTTTCCAACGAAGCGGGAGGTATGTTTATGAGCCGCTTGGAATATTTCTCTTTATTGCGAATCATGGGTGTGACGGCTGCGTCCTGCAATAGGACGAAATGTATCACGCCCAGTCGGATGATATAAACGCACGTTCCAGGGGGGGATGAAAGGACTTCCCATGATGCTTTGGTGTAATCTGATCGTTTTTCATGATGACCACGTCGACAAATCGGATGTTTGGAGCGTAAAAAAGCGTCGGTTTCGTGTCCAATTTTTGACTTTGTTTCGACCTCTCGGTGAGTATTTTTGTTTCCCATGTGTTCTTTACGTTTTCAATTACTGCTTCCACCGTTCTTGATCAATAATCATTGTTTATATTCTTTCATTCAGGGCTATGTTTTAGTGCAACATGCCGTGACGAGGTCATTGTTGTTCCAATATAAGCGGAACAAAGGTCAGAACACACCAGCTTTTACGTTACGTTTGTGAATACATTTGAGCAATGAAGCTTAAAATTGTTAGTATAAAGTTCAGTAAGCAATATGTGCTTAAATGTATTCTAATGTACTCAGGTTTAATCATAGTAATAAACGGTCAAAATTTACATAAATATGGCGCCAAGCGGCCATTGCGCTGTCTTCTCCTGTTGCAGTTTTCGAGGAAATAATTGTTATAAATCGTTGAATGGCGCGATGTTTGGGCCATTTCGTCTATTTTATTACTTTTCTCGATTGGAAATAGGTTTAGCTTTGTTATTTGAAGATGACTGGTTTGCCTGTGAGGTTTTTTACGAAAGGAAATCTTTCTTTTGGGCTCTTTTATCAACAGAGTCTATTAATATGGATCAGAAGAGGTTACATGTAGAAACGGGGAACACACCAAACAAGCCGCTGAGAAAAAGACCGACTCCAACTGGTTCTTCAAGAAAGTCTCTTTTCGGCAGTTCTCCGTCAGGAAAGCCGGTTAGTAAAATGATTTTTTGGTTAATTTTACAATTTGAGATTTAACCTATCAGTGAAGCATTTTCTCTCCAGAGAATCATCTGGTCAGAAGGTTTTGTCACATTGTTTATTCGTGCAGTTTTTCTCTTCCCAGATTTCCTTATTCTTTAGTCTTAATCTTCAAATTTTAACATTTTCGAAATTTTTGGGGGTGTATATTTTAAGCCTTTTTATTTAGCAGAATTGGAGATTTCGAAACATTACATTTTTGTATATTACATCATTGAGAATAATATTAATTCTGTTTAAACAAAGGTACCCCAACCAAGATTAGTCACAAGACTTAAAGGAGTTAATACTTCGCCAAAAGTTTTAAAATTTGACTCAAAGAAGCAAAGGATTGTTTGGCAGAGGAAAGAGGATGTGGCACTTGTACAGTTTGTTGCCTTACACAAAGACTTGCAGCCAACAAAAAGTGAATGGCCTTCGCTAAATCCGAAGTCAAAATACTGGAAAGATGCTGCCGAGTACATCAAACAGACAGCTGGAACACAGTATCTCAGAGAGGGTTGGTACATCCTTTAATCTAGCACAAATTTATAGTATGCTGATAAGAGGAGGTCCAGTTAAGAAATAAAGGTTGAATACCCATAACTTCCATACCTCTAGTTTGATACTGAAATATCGAACATTTTCCTTTTGGGATAATTTGCGGAGTTTCATGTCTGACATTACTTAGTTGTCTTGTCTTTGGAATGTTGTTGCAAGGCATTAAAATAATGCAATCACTCATTAGTGACTAAAAATAATGTCTTTTAAATTGGTAGTCGCACATAAAAAATAATTTATTCAGTTTGCTTCACTTTGCGTGTCACTGATTTTTTGGGCTGTGAATGACAATTGTTATGTATTCCATGTTTGTTGAGGTGCTAATTGTTACCCTTCATATTTTTAGGATCATCAATCCGCCAACGAGTGGTGGTATACATGAAAGGCCATTATAAAAGTGTTGATGAGGCAGAAGACGAATATGGATTATCTGTGGATTCCTACCTAGGGGAGCCAAATGTCCTTAATGAAGAAGAAACAGAGCTGCAAAGCTCTTCTGATGTGTTAAATGCCATTGATCACCTTGGACAGTCACAACTGGTTGACATGATTTTCAAGGCTTTCAGTAGAGTGATTGACAAAAATAATTTGCTTTTAACACTGTTAACACAGATTTCTTTCCGAGAACACCTTAAAGATTTGATTGTTGCTCTACACCCCCACCTGCATGAACAAGATCAAAGAATGCTGCTCAACTACTGGTTTCTTCAGCAAGCTAGAGAGGTGGGAACTGACAGCAATCCGGCAGATTTTGCAACCCTGTCCTTGGAAGCAATGCTAATGCTTCAAAGAAATGACAAGCCCAATTTGGTTTACAAGTGGTGCAGCTGCCTCTACAATGATGAAGGCAAGCCGAGTTTGGATTTAAACCGAATGCCCTTTGGGATGCTGCAGTACATCATAGAGTTCTTCAGCTGTACACATGTTGCCCAGGTTTGTATAATAGTCTGTATGAATGGTTGTTGAAAAGGTCATGGTAAATTAGGGTAGTGAAGGTGTAAATCATCATGCCTGGATCAGGTTATCATAATGGTAACTCATCAAGTCTCCCTGTCTGTGGAAGTGTTTGTTTCTATGTTGTAACTAATGGCTTATGTAAAAATATCTTGAATATAATGTACATGTAGTTGCATGGCAAAGCTGTTGTTACATTTATTCAGTATATAGCTACACAGATGCTCCTGCACAACAATCAGAGCACCTCTCTTGTTTTTATTTCTGAGAATAAGGTTATTTAAATATATCTTTTAGATAAGAGAACCCCCCAACTATAAGATGTGGCAGGACACCTTGGATGCTGAGTTCGGTGGGGGCAAATTTAAGCGCCTCTTTCGTGGGCCTATGTGGAGTGGTTGTGATAGGAAAGACATGGGCAACCCAAGAAAGGTAATTAAAAGTTATTCATTGACGTTCAAGTTTACTTAGAAAATATGTTTAATCAGTAGAAAAGTAACACTGTACACAGTTCTGAGTGGACAGTTATGTTGGGACTACATATAAATAGGCTTCACTGAAAAGGGTGTGTAGCTCTCAACACGAGGTTAGTAAGTCCCAGTTTTATATTACATTACTCATTGGAAATGACCCTTGTATCCTTTCATAGGAAATAGATACAAGTTAATTTTTAATACAGCCATAATAATACTTCTTATTTCAGGCAAGGGTAAATGTTCCCTGTGTAAGTACTCAAACTCAGAATAAAAGTATGCAGAAGTCACCATTTAGCACCAAGCCAGAAATCCAGGTAAGAAGAAAATCTAAAATTATTCATTCAAAATGTTTTAGTTATTCAGTTTGTGGATTGGAACTCTATTTTGAATGAAAATTGAAATAACCTGTCTGTATAAATTGAATCTTAGCAAGAAAATTCCAACTTACATTTCAAATAAAATTATAGAGGAATGCTATTTGGAAAATAGATGATCAATCAAACACCAGTTGTACAAATTCATGAAAAGGAATACCAGTCAATTTGTGATTGTGTTGTGTTATGGACATTTTTGTTTCGATTTTCTCCAGAGTAATTTTTGTAAAATTGTAAATGTATGAGTAAATAAGTAAAGTTGTTGTTGTTGTTTGCGTAACAAGTAAGCACCTCTTTAGTTTGGTTCATGTTGTGTTTTGGTTTTCAGATAGAAGCAGTAAAAGAATTAGTGAAATGCAACCCCAAGGGTCGGTTTTGGATAAAGGCTGATGGGACTGATGTGAAAGCAGCCTTACAGGAGTCATTGCGAAGAGAGTGGAATGGTGACGTGGATTTGCTGGATGGTAAGCTGCAAGATATACGGAGGGAGTATGAAGCAAGAATATCGAGCTGTGAAACAATAACTAAAGACAATAACATCAGCAGGGAAGATTTAGTTATTGCATTTGCAGCACTGATTACTGCCTTAGAGGAAGACATTGCATTTCTTGATGATGGTCTTCAAAAAGCAGTAGAGTCGTTTCGTTCAAAGTTCAACAACCCCAGCACCACAGTTGAGACTCTGAAAAGCCTTAATTGGGACATTGTAGAATTTCAGACACTGTTGGAACAGGCAACCTTCTTCAAGGAGCAGATCAGTACTTTCATTGCTGACTTGAATTCTTCACAATCACAAGCACCAGTAGCACCTAACTGGAGACTGTGGCTGAAACAATCCCCTGGCTACTTGCAATTCTTGCGAAACCTCTTCAAGAAAAAGCGGATTTGCGCAACACACATACTTGTTTTCATGGTGGCCGACGAGCAGCGCATCTGCAAACCTTACGCCATTCCCATCCAGTATGTGCCTTATAAAGGGATTAGAGACCAGGAAGTGAGGGATCTCACCAAGAAAATCAAAATTGAAATGACCAAGGCACATCTCAAAGTTGTTGGTATGTACTCTTTTTTGACATAATGAACAAAAATGATATGAATAGGTGAAGCATGTCTGTTCTGTTCCAGTTTGGGTTTTGTCAATCTTGCCGACCAATTCAAGGAAGGATATTCTTATGCCTGGATTAAAAGACCATCCCTTGTTGTAGCGTCCACAATTTGATGATATTGTTGACAAAAAGTCAATAACAGGCACCAAGTAGGAACCTTCCTCTCCTGGTTGCTGTCCATGGCTCACAAGCATTGTTGCTGAAGCTCCTTTGTGTTGAATATCTTTTTTTTTCTGCTATCTGTAGGTACCAGTACTGATGGTGAGTTTGAGCAGTTAAGGAGGAGGGGTGAGACCCGCCCCCTGCACATTTGGCAGCTAGCTCATGATGCTCGTGACAGTGTCAGCAAGATGAGTAAAACAACTTTGTTGCAGATGCTTGAATTACAAGGAGGTAATAACAGTATAGTATCTGTCCTAAACACTGTAGGCCACATTTGACCACTATTTTGTTTTGGTGTCCTGTGACCTGGATTTTAGATCGTAGTTTCTAAATGAACAATTTTGCTAATTTTCCTCAGACAAGCACTTTTGTACCACAGTCAAGCCCCTATTCAGTGGCCACTTACTAAACAGCCACCCTAGTAGGCGGCCAGTAATCAAGTCCCGATGAGGGCTTTTCTATTGTTTTTACTGCTATGAGTGGCCAACCCCTTTTAATGGCCCACTATCCATTTCCCTGAGGGTGGCTGTTTAATAGGGGTTGAACTATAGGATGATTGGCAGTCTAAAGATCCTCAAAATCAATTGACATTGTTTTCTGTCAAGTGCAGTTGCAATAGTTTGTTTAATGGTTATATTTAATGATCTTTTCAATTAAAATGGCACTTGAAATTAACACTAAACAAACTAGTAAGACTCATTTCAAGTAATCATACAAAGTTTCAATAAATTTGATTGCAGTTGATGCCAATGGTCTTCCAGTTGTGGCCCGTCCAAATTCAGCTATCCTACATGAGGTTATTTTTCAACTGCATGAGCTGAGAAACAACCAGATGTTGAGCTTGGAAGATGCAGTTACGTTTGTTAGAGGGAAACTGGTCCCTGATGGGCATGCACCATACCCCTTCAGAAAGGACACACCTGAAAGTTTGCTTGACAAACTAAGATCTGTGGTGGCCACATACCAGTTCAGATGTGATGTCCAGCACTGGAAACATCAAGGTGTTGATTTCAGCCTGTATGTGTATGTGCCAGAGGTGGACCCAATCACTGGTGACATTCACCATGAAAGAGCAGACCACAACCACCTACTAAAGAGAATAGCTAAGCACACCAGGGATGGCAACAACAGCGAGCTCATTTATGAAAGGTTTGATGAAGCCATGCGCAACCCCATGACGGGACTCACCCATGCATCATTGGTTGGTTCACGCAAGCAGTCAGTACCAGATGCTGAGAAATTGCTCTCTTTTCATGTGGCCAAATTTTTCAAAGACAACCACTACCTTGCAGAAGCAGAATACGTTGAGACGGTTGCTTTATGGCATGAAGCATCTGATGGGCGTGGCCTAAGTCAACTACAAAGATGCAGGCAGAACTATCAGATGCTCAATTACATCCTGGATGAGTGGATTCCTTGGCATCAGGACAATTATGATCTGTCCACACTTGACATAAACAAGTAAATTTATGCCCATAAACTATTATTGACATATCCCTGTAATATGCAGTTTACTCCAACAGAGGGGTGCATTTTAAAGGGGAAAGCAAATCTTTGAAAGATCTGTGTAGATAAAGTACAACAAGAATGTGGCATGAACAGCATTGCAAACATGTTTAAGAAAATATAACCATGTGAATGAAAATCATCACAAACCCTTTCCATAATTTGTGTTTTGACTGTTGACTTTTTACAGGAATAGAATCTTCATTTAAGTATGCCTTCATTGCAATTTGCTGCCTCATCCATGGAAATGAATGTTCGATAGCACATAGTACAAAAAGTTGACATTGTTTACTCTGGTTTGAATTTGTAGGCCTATAGGGGGTTTGAGAGGGTTTTCTCGAGAAACCATCATTGAAGTGACAACCAACATTGAAAGTCAAGAGTTTCGTCGTCGACAAAATCAAGAAATTGGCTATGTGGAGAATCCCCGTGCATCGGAAACTGATGACCTCGAGTGCTTTTATGGTATGTGCCACACTTGGTTGGGTCCATATTTCACCCTCAAGGATTTCAAGCTAAAGTGGAGGAAGATTGTACGGTATGTACATGTGTGGGATCCTGTGAATATAGTGGCCACTTCTATCTCGTACGCGGGTTTTACGGTTGGGAAAAAATGTTCTGAATTTGTGCCTCAAAATTAACTACTGTTTCAAAAAGACTAATTTTGTTCATCATGGATTATTCAGTCAAGGAATTAAGTATTCTTCAAGGCCAGGGAAAAGCTGGGCAATTTCTATTTCGAATCAGGGGAAGTTGATATTTTGAAAATAGCCCAATCTCGATATATCAAAATTCAGCCTAAAGTAATAGACCCCAGTATGAGGCTCTAAGGAATAAAACCCCCAAACTATGTATTCATTTCCCGGAGCCTCGTACTGAGGTCTATTGCTTTAGGCTGAATTTTAATATATCATAATTGATCTATTGAAATAATTTAACATGGCTTATTTAAATTACCATTAAAGGCTGGTAGAAACTAGACCTGACATTTTGCATTTTTCTGGTCAAGAAAATTTTATTGTTTTCAGGGAAAAAGTCAGGGAATTTTGAAATTAAAAGCAATGTCTGTGGCAACCATATCAGTGACTACACATTGATGTAGGGAAAGCTTTTAATGACCCTTCTTTAATTCTACGCTTTTAGGGAATTTACAAAACGTATGGACCCAGATCTTCCCTTCTTTTACCATACTCTGAATGAAAGGTTCTCAGTGGACTTGTTGCCATCTTTTGATGAACCACCACCAGGCTGTGGAAGTGACGATGAAGATTGTGATGACCTAACAAAGAACCCATACCGTTTGCACCGTCTTGTTAGAAATACCAGGGAAGATGGATCCATATTTGCTGCCGGTCGGTCATTTCTTCCAGCCAGAAACAGAACATCGACAAGACAACGATTTCATCGTTTTGATATTGGCTTACCCCCTGTTCCTCAAGGATAGCAATTGTATCTTATATATTTAACCCCCAACAATACTAATTATTATTTTCTCCCTACAATACCAATGACATGAAGACAAGTGCTGAGAATATAGATTTAATCACCTAGGAGGAACTGTCACAGCTTGAGTCATAAAGAAATAAATTTTTGAACTAAACCCTACCAAAACAGGATTTTTTTATCCAAGTGAATACTAAGTTATGTAAAGTTATCTTAATACAAAATCAAGTATGTCTTTGCAAGAGTGTGTCAACGGAAAATAATGTGTATACATCCTCAAACCAAAAAATGGTAAGCAATTAAAATTCAAGACTTATTAAAATCATTGGTCAAGGGTGATCAAAGAAATAAAGTTCTTTTTAATAAATGCTATCTTGTTATTGTATAGCTGACTTTGCTTTGCTCTTTGAAAACTGGGTTGGTGGAGGGTATTTGGGTTACGACCAGGCCAATAACTGAATTTAACACAATGTATGAACATCTGACGACCACTTTTTCATCATGTTACTGTTCACTTGACTTGACCATGACATGAAAACCACCAAAGACTGTTAAAAATCTCCCAACGTCCTACATGGTGTTTTGAGTTTGATTAGCAAACACTTATTGAAGTCTCTCAAAGGTTGCTGAAAATCACCTGTGTTGTCTATCTAATTTTTCCCCTTTATATGCACATTATTAATAAGAGATCAGACGATTCCTCGTAAGAGTAAGAATAATGTAGGCTTTCATTTTCTGAAAACAAATTCAATTAAATTGGCTACAGCTTATCATTGTACTTGTATAGTCCATCATTAGGCAGCCATTTTCCAGCCTTGATAAAGATTACAGATGCTATATAAGTCCACTTTGGAGAGTCTACCATGATATACTGACATTTGATGTTTTTAAATTTTGCATCTTGTAACTCACCATTTGTCATTGCTGAATTAAATTTAGGGACTTTTTCTTTGGGAATATAACCAATCCTGTCCCATTGTAAGTTCACTTTGGCTTGCACAATGATGGCATTGCAATCCCTGATGTTGTCTGGTTCAGTTTGAAGTCTTAGTTCAACTGTTCCTTTTGCAGCTAGAATTTCTCGGCATTTCTTCAACGTACTTTGACAATCTGCATGAAAGGAGCTGCCTCTTAAACCAACATATTCAGTAAAAAGAGGAACTGATTCCTCAACTGCTTCTCTTTCGTCACATGGCTCCTCGAGATATTCCTCCTCTTCATACTCCTCGTGGATTTCATCTACAATCACAATATCCTCATCTGATTCTTCGCTTGAAGAGTTAGCACCGTTGTTTTCAGGTTGGTTATGACAAGCAGTGCAATCTGGCAGCACAACATTCATCAGCCTGGGATATTCAGTGCAACTGCACCGACACCTGGTTAAATCCAGCCACGGACAACAATCGGAGGACGTATCGTCCTCTGATGAATTTTCCAGTTTCTCCATCGATTTAGGTCTTGGAAGCTTAGACGCTCCTACTTTACCCACAACTTCGAAGTCCACGATAAAGGTAACCTGTCTTCCATCAGATTCCTGTGTAAACAAAAAAACAATTCGACACAACTAAACTTGAGATGAACACGTTTACAAACCCGACGATAATAACAATAAGTTTAAGCTTAGTTTGCTTGGTTTACCATAGCCTGCGCGAGAACACAAGAGAAATAAAGCAACTTGTACACAAATACGATACAAACACAACAACAAAAAAATAGTTACCGTGAAATAACAGGACGATTTAACGTTGATCAGGACAGGGCTTCGTGCGGTTGAAAGTTTGCCTTTGCAATCGTCGCTCCAAAGAACACAACAGAGACGGCGAACGGCCAACTCCCTTGGAAAACTAAAGTGTCCAAGTACACAACATATCTCTAAACAAGGAAAACTGGTGACTGTAGTGAATTTTTTGGTTCCTAGATCGATGCAATGAACATATATCAGCTTCGAGAGATCGAATGGTCTCTCACACCGCGAAATTAACCTGACGGCGTCCATGTCGAAATGGCAAGTCATGTGACCCAAAAATAATGATAATATAGTTGGAAGCAACGCATCATGGGAAGTCCTTTCATCCCCCCCTGCGCACGTTCTGACTTTACAGATGGTCGCAGATACGATTGTTATGGTATAAGTTTCAAGGTTAGTCCTCTGTATTAAGACAAGGCTTAACATTTGTCTTATGGGTGAGGCTCGACCGAAACGACAATTAGTCTACCAGGAATTTCAAGACACGATAATTACAAAATGTTTACTTTTGACATTACTTGAGTATTGCCGGTCGCCCCAGTTGCTGTTTCCTGAAGCATCGTCATAAACGAAATTTTCTTCTTGTTATCCTTTCGTGACAGCCTAGACATTTGATACATTTCTAAGTCTACATATCGCTTTCAGTTCAACCAAGGCATCGAAACGTTCAACAAGATTACGGCACAGGAATGTCTTGATCTTTCAACGTTTAACTCGTCGCTGACGATTTACTCAGTTGGTGTGGTATTAATGTGAACGTGTTTCTTAGATTCAAGCTATCTGCTTAAACATGGCAAGTCTTACACAACAAAAGGATGTTAGCGTACGGTGGATATTGGCTGGTTTCGTTCGCGTCTTGTTGACGTTAGCGGCATGGAACATTTCAGACGTTTCTGCCCAAGGTAAGTATGAGCTTTTGTCGCTTTATTCCATTGTTGAACTGTGATCTGTAACAGACTAACTGTCTGTTTCTGTAGGAGTAAATAAGGGCTTGTTAGAGCTTAATTGATTTTTGTCAAGCCTTCTGCGTATGCCTTTACTCTCTAACTGACCCGGTCAGTGATCCATGCGGCGAGGAATACAACTGCGTCTTTTCAAAGAAGATGCGAAAAAAGCAATCATTGATTAATTAAAACTAGTCAAAGACGTGGAGAGAATTATCATGATTGTGTCATCTTTGAAAGTTCTTTTTTTTCGATTCTGATCGTCAAATTCTCATGTTGCAAATGAGTTTAGCCTTTTCAGTCATTTCGATCTATTGACCTAACAAATGGGTACTATGATCATAGAACGAATCTGATCCCAGGTATCTAGATCAAACAAAAAAGGAATGTAGTCAGTTTAGATTAGAAAGCCGGTGATAATAATAGGAAAATGAGTTGAAAAGCGTTAAAGCCATTTAAGACTAACGGTTTCGAGTTTTGCATGACCTTCCATGTCACTAGAGGAATAATGTGTGTTTTTAGATGTAGTGATGTCTAGACCACGTTAAGCTAACGTCTAACACGCTAAATGTTTCCACGTTTATGTGTAACAGACAAAGGTTCTTAACCACGTATTTCCGTCGTCCCAACTGTAAGAGACCCTGTTATTTCGGTGCGGATATGGAAACAAAGTTTGGCTGACCTTTTCTTCCGTAATTTCAAGGGGGACTTCCCTTTAACAGACATAACAGTTTAAGAAGTATTATGTTAAGAATTCATTTCTAGGTGGCTTTTTTGAACACTTTGTGTTATTGATAATAGTTTAAGACGTAAATCCTTCCTACACTCAGTGAACCGTGTAGCCTGAATTGTGGCCAACTCTTCGATACAAGCTCTTCCAAAAAGTCTGCGAATCGAATACATGGTTGAAATTCAGTCTACTGAACTTAATGATTCAGTCATTAACTGAAACTGTAATTCCCCCTCTGTCGAATCTCACAGAAGAAAAACATATTGTGTTGCATGTAATAGATCCTATGTTTTTATCAGCTTAATCACCTTTCACTTTTTCATCCGAAAAAAGTAATTTCGAAGTAAGGCCAAGAAAAACACTGTTTTGAGAGGCACGGTTTCGCATTCAGTTGCGGTCGGAATACTTTACCTGTTCAAGGTTTTTTTCCAATTGCAAACGCGTGTAACACGGGCTACATGTTTGAAACAGGGCCTTAGAAAGGTTTTGTAAATTAAAGCGACGATCGTTGCCAGGATCATTGCTTTCTTCAGTCTTCAGCGTTGAGCTTTTTTTGTTTATCTTGTCGTTATCTGGTCAGAACATTTGTTCATTACCTTTGCTCAGTATGACCCTATGTAAAATCTACATCACGAATATTAACTGAAAACGTTTGATTGCATAACTAGAATAACTTTTATTGTCATCTCAGTGCAAATTAGTTAGGGTATCAGCCTCTACCGCGCAGAACCAGATATCTAGGAGATTACTTACATTTTATTTAAACCCCTTTGTCACACATCTTTCATTGACTGAACGTTTAAATAGCGACATAAAATATACTGTTTTTTACCAATTAACCAGAGTCTACTGATTGTTGTTGTTGTTGTTATTGTTGTTGTTGCTGTTGTTGTTGTTTCTTTGTTTTGTTTTGTTTTGTTTTGTTTTTTTTTTTTTGCAGTGCGGCCTATCCTTCATGTTCCTTGGTCAAAAACGAAAATATTTTTCATGCATTCATTCATTCTTTTCATACAGCATAGTCTCATTCACCAAAAAATTACACTTATCAATGGATTATTACTTTAGTTGCTTTTAGTTTTACCCATGCAGATTGATCTACAATCCAAAAACAGATTTCTAAAAACAACGTTTTTGGTTGAATTTTAATACTGATGACTGTTCCTTCTTGGCAAAAAATTAAACCCGCGGGGACTTCACAATTAAGTATGCAAGTTTTTTGCCTCAATCTCAAACTTTAATTCTCCATAATTCTCTAGTACACGTTGAATTCTACGTGCATTCTGACTAACATGAACATGTGTTTTACCGCAAAATACAAAGAACCGTGTATTAATCTTCGTGCGTTAACCTATATCATGAGGCCTGTAAAAGACCAAAACCCAGTATTACACGGTCAAAAAACATTGCGTTCGTTTAAGAACGTTTGCAAAATGCCATTTTCTCAAATATTTTTGGTGTTAAGATGACTTAAGCTTCTTCACTTGTTAAGTCTGTAAGAACTCTAAATTCCTTCATCCATTCATTTGGTTGAGGCTAGGTGGAGCCCTGAAGTACATTGGAAACATGAGCTTTGTTCGTATAGTCCCTGAAGGCTCTTCCGTCGATCTCAGCTGTGAACTCAATGACCCATCAGTGGCCGTGAGATTGTGGCAGATGTTAAGGTTTGGGGGAATGTTCACCCCGAGGAAGAACTTGGTAAACTACGGACAGTTATTTACTCTTCACAACGTCAGCAACAACATGCAGGGCACGTACATATGCAGGGCAAGAAAGCGAAGATTTTCACAAAATATTGGAATGATCTACCTTAAATCAAGTCCCAAAGGTAACGAGGAAAGCCTTTCGTTATCCAGCTCTATTCGATAATAACTAATAACACGAGAAACAATAGCAGTTGTTACATAGCTGGGGTTCAGTTGAATATAAAGCGCGCTCCTATTGGTTGATTTATGGTCACATGGCAATTGCAAAATCTAAATGTTGCCCGGCAGGCAACAATCAAGCAACTGCTAGCCCGCTCTCCTACTAGCCATAGCTTACTTTGACCGGCTTGACTTGTGACTTAGCACTAAACTCTAGCTATAGAACAAAACACTTAAACACTGATTCTTTGGGAAACAGCTAGTTTTGTTTTCTCTCGAATCTCAATGTTTCCCGAGACGAAGGCGAACGAAACATTTATATTCTCAGGAAAACAAAACTAGCTATTTTTTGATTAGATGTAAAATGTATAATATCCCACGCCATGCTTATTTGTAGTTCTCTTACTGGTTTATATTATGGTTTTCGGGAAAGAAAATCGTTTCATCTTTGAGAGATGTAAGAATTCAGGGTCATGTCCATTTTTCCTCGTAATGAAAAATATGCAGCGATAATGATAACCAAAACACAATATATTGTTTTGAAACTATCGAGAAAATGTGGCTGATTGTACTGCTGCCCAAACGTGTTTATTCCTTGTTATTGCATTTTGGTTTTAGATCCCCCGAAACCAGCGGTGGATGCAGGGCAAAAACATATTCTTGTCAGTAGAGATGTCAATCTCACATGTAAAGCTACAGGCACAAGAATCTCGTATGTTCAATGGTACAAAAGAGCTCGGCCACTGTCCATGCAACAGCAGGCAGTCATCAAAGAACTGAACCTCAATGGCGAAACATGGATCAACACTCTCGTGTTGAAAAATGTCCAGATAAACCAGGCTGGATGGTACGAGTGTCGCGTGTTTGAGACTAACGAAGCCTTCGGGTTTTGGTCAACTGCTGTCAAACTGAACGTGATAAGTAAGAGAAAGAAATAACAAGTAATAAGAGTGAACTAAGGGTAGGAGAGTTTATCCCCCATGTAGACCTTATTTCCAAGCTAATTCCTCTCTAGTTATTTTTACATCACAACCACCAGTATGGAAATTCCAGTGGGGTTTAGAAAGAGCCAATCAAGTGACGTGGATTCTGCTCACGTGGTCAGCCCACACGGCTTTACACGCACTGTCATTCTCCACGAAAACGTCCACGCAACTTGCGTCGTAACATTGTCCCCGGAAGAACTGGGCACCATCTTTAGAAATAATTTTAGAGGGATTACATAGCAAAGAAGACCTAAATGGGAGATTGACTCTCTACTCTACATCCTCTCTTGAAACTATGCAATATTTTGCAATATTGTTGCTGGGCTTAAGAGCGAGCTGCATTGTTTGAAAGACTCTATGACTCGAAGGATGGAATTTTTTTAAGTTTTCCCGGTGATCTTTTCCAGACAAAACCGAATGCCCGGAACTTGACGGCACTTTTGTCGACCCGGAAAGAGCCACGGGGTATCTCGTTTGTTCGGGTGGAATAAGTACCAGGATGAATTGCTCAAAGGGACTGGTGTGGAGAGACGACAGGAAAGCTTGTGATAAACCAGGTAAAATCTTCATTGAAACGGAATGTTACAGGTTACTTCACAGATGGACATAGACACACACACGAGGTGACTTTCTCTTGTACGTTTCCATACATGCAGGGCAGAGTTATGGGATAATTCTGCCATCAAAGTACATGCTCATTACAAGATAGAAAAATTCAGTGTGCCACCTTGCCTTGAAAAGGATTGTAATTTTAAGATTTTACAAATCAAAAGCTCAGTTATGGTGAGGGATTTTTATCACGAGGGTCCTCAACAGTACCATGTGCATGATTATTATTACAACTTTCATCAAGTTATAGAAACTGAACAGCAGTGATGTATGTTTCAAGAAACAGGGCAACATTCTTCTTTTATCTGCCGCCCCCCCCCCCCCCCCTTTTCTGGCCAAAAGGGGAGGTACTATTGCTATAAACTGCAAGCCTTAATTTCTATTTTCAAATCAGTTCTCCTGTCTTCCAAAACGTCTTCTGGTAGAAACTGAACCAGTGAGTTACGATAAAAGGGAAAAGATTGTCAGCCAGCACATATGAATTGGTGCATACCATTTGTCAGACTAAGCCAGATGGAATATCCGTTGAATAATGATCAGGTTTCTCCAAAATCAATAAACAACCGAACGAGATGGCGCCGGCTAACTGTTAACTATTCTGAACAGATCTTCCCGAAAATGACTGACCCATCTGACATTCAACAAATATATACGGATTTTTTGGGCAAATCGGTGAGCACTGATTATCTTTAACGTTTCAGCACCAGTCGTAAAATGGACGTCAACTTATCACTCGCTGCGACTGATAAGAAAAACCGTCGGAGAGTCCGTGACATTGAATTGTCGCATGAGCGACCCTAGTGTGCGAGTCAAGCTGAAACAGAAGGTTGTTTCTGGCGGAACGCGTGAACGATTCACGGATGGATGCAGAGTCAGCCGCGATGGTCAGACCTTTGTTATCCACGCCGTGAATTTTAAAGACTTTGGTATCTATTATTGCGAGGCACCCCATCTCAAGATAAGACGGAAGGAAGAAGCCTACTTAAAAGTCCAGCCAGGTAAAGTTAGATACGCACCCCTTCGTGGGCGGGGAAAAGGTGCTTAACGGGTGGGGCAACTAGGCAACCCCCAAGCCAGGAAAAAGGCCCTGGGAACGAGGTTGGCAACTAGGGGCATATATATACTTTTGATTAACATAGAAAGATAAACAGCTGTTCTATAGTTGTACATTGTCAATACTACATATGACTAAGGAAAGAAAACATTGTCCAGTTGGAAAGAAAGTAGGAGACAAAGGCATGATGGAACTCCTTCATTCCAACAGACTGTGAGCAATCCATACAGTCGAAGAGCGACTGTATGGTTCGGTCGTGCTAAAATAGATAGGTAGGGAACTAATTTGTCGCCAAAGTATCACGCGACGTTTGCGAGTCCATTGATTTAAACCTGAAGAGATGCCCCATGCTTACTCGGATGTGCGAGTGCTGACCATGCAACTTATCACGTGGAATAATATTGTGATGTCACTGACAAATTTACGAAAATTCTTGGGATTCTGCGCGCATTCTAAAAATTGTTGAAATAAGGCGCGGCTGTTTGCGTTAACTTAGCAATCTCCTCCCGAGAAAGTCTGCGTCCGTCGAGAGAAAGCGACAAGACGGACAAAATTAAAGCTAGACGCCTATGAGGTATTCCTTCCCTCTGTTAAACTTAATCCTCAATTGTCAGCATCTAATTAAAACTTCTCCACAACATGCCACTATAACTGCCCTCTGGCAAAATGGAGGTAAGAGTATCATTATCTTCATTTGCTAAAAGGCCCTAAAGACTAAAACAACGTCACTAGTTTACTGAGAATTTGAGTGTGCCTTACCTACTTATGCTTGGTGGTTATAACATTTCTTAAATACTCAAGTTGGAACCTTTGGTTTGACGGAAAGTAACAATCAGCTCATGAGGGTTTCCTTCCTCCTAGCTCCATCATCGGCCATTTACCAGGGATACAGAAACTTAATTGCGTCGGTTGGAAGTTCTTTGGACCTGGATTGTGGAGCTCCTAACATCTTTCAACCGTTGATTTTCCTGGAGATAATTCGCATGGACGGCATAACCCAGCTGAGACCTGATGGCCACAGGGTCACTTTGACTGGAAGAATCGTGACCATCCATGGAATGGATCGCAGCATGAGGGGCAGGGTTGTCTGTAAAGTCATCTCGTCTTGTAACCAGGCTCAGGAAGATGTCGATCTTGGGAACCTTTTACCAGTTCCACCAAAAGGTACCAAACATTTCCTGTCGACATAAATTGTTTAAAGTGTGCAGACACGAAAGCTAGGTTGTTCAAAGGATTGTTTCTAGCTCCTTGGGTGGATTGCTTGGCCCCAGCATTAAGCCTTCTTGCCTTAACAGTCTGCCAGAACTCATATACACTCCTGGATGGGTAGAGGTACTCTGAGAGTAACGGGTCTTGCCGAAGAGATTTTGCAGCACAGTGGCCGCGACAAGCGCTCGATCCAGAATCAAACCCATGAACACTTCATGAGCCACCGCGCTTCCCACTCACGAAATGCCGTTCAGCACTCGATATTAGGGTTATACCAACAAACCCAGTAAAAGATAACTCGTATTTTTTAGAAATGTAAAGAAAATTGTTACCAGGTTCGCGTTATAGCCTCAAAAGGTATCATCTCTAAGTGAAGATGAAGGGCCGGGGAGTTTATCCCCATACAGGCCTTATTCCAATAGCAATCCTTCTTTTTTGAACACTTCTGGCTTCAAAAATCCCAGCTGAGTCTAGAAGTAGCCGATCTTGTAAGGAAAACCTTGCTCACGTGGACATCCTAAGCAGCTCGACACATGTTTTCTCTCTCCACCTTATCTAATAATAACTCGGGAGGGATTACCTCGAGAATAAGTCCTATATGAGGCATTGTCTATCTAAGTCTTCTTTCTCTCTTGGTACCGCATGTGCCAGTCAGGCTGTCGAAACGTCGATCACACAGACGACAGCATTTTTTGAAACTAATGTCGCCTGGACAAGAGCAAAAGCTCAACCGGTACCATTCAACACAACGGACACAAAGGGGTAATTAAACAGCATACAGTGAAATAAGCTGGCAAGCTTCAGAAACAGACACATATGAAGACAAAATAGGACTCTAGGATTCTTTTGTTATTCTAGGAACACCACCTATACCAGAAGTATCACAGCAATTGTCAGTCGTTGAAGATGGCGAAAGTTTAAACATCACATGTTCAGTTTCTGGTGGAGAAAGACACGACATCGCTTGGTTCAAGAACAAAGAACCTGTGTCTGAGAACCTTATCTTCTCTTCAGCTTATGGTAGTGTGCTCATGCTTAAAAATGCCAGCGAGTCTGATGCAGGAGACTATGAGTGTAGAGCTACGGATTTTGGCCGCGGATATTGGCTGAAAACAGCAACCGTCCTATTGAAAGGTGCATATTTACCGTTAACGATCTAATTAACTTCTCCCCTTCCACTCATCCCTCAATTCCCCCTATTCTGTATTTTATTTTTATTTTTATTGTCATTATCATTATTATTATTATTATTACTATTATTATTATTATTATTACTAAGGCTTCGTAGTAGCACGAAGTAAGATATCGCTTTGATGAACCCACACGACGTTTTTTTGGTTCGTGCCTTCATCCTTAATTATTCTTGTTAATATCTCACTTTGTTATACTATTTATTGCATATTTTCATTTTATTTCTCACTGTACAACTGACGATGGATGATGTCTCATCCGAAACATGTATTGTTTTCATTAAAAAATTAACTTCAAAAACATCGTGTGGTTCATCAAAGCGATATTATTATTATTATTATTATTATTAATTATTATTATTATTTTATTATTTGAGTGTCCACAATTAGTTATTTAAGCTTAAATAAAGTTCATTCATTGATTCTTTCTACATCTTCAACATGGGACCGGTGCTCTTCCTCCTGTTTGTCAATGACATGCCTCTAAACGTTCACAAGTCAACTATGGATATCTATGCAGACGATACCACCTTGTCTTTAAGCTCAGACTGGAAAGCTATTCCTGCACTAAACAAATCATTAACAAAGGACTTGACAGAAGTTGAGAAATGGGCTAGTGAAAACAAAATGTTTATAAATACCAAGAAAACCAAAGCGTTGTTGGCTACGGGAAAGCGTCTGCGCAGACGTATAACCCATGACGCAGGAAAATTTGAAGCTAGGATGCAAAATGCAGAAATTGAACAAGTTGGTAGCCATAAACTTCTTGGAGTGATAATCGACGAGAACCTAACTTACGAAGCACATGTTGACGAACTATGTAACAAACTTTCAAAACGAATTGGTCTTCTACGCCATATAAGCTGCTACTTGAAAAAGAATCAAAAATTGATCTACTATAACGCAGTAATCAAACCACTCTTCATGTATGCAAGCACAGTATGGGCATCGTGTAACAAAGAGGCACTCGAGAGAGTTCTCCGTATGCAAAAACGGGCTGCGCGTATTATTCTTGCAGCACAACGTACTAGTCGAACTGTCACTTTATTTAATAAGCTAAACTGGATCCCCTTTTACAAAGAAGCTTATATAAATCGATGTGCACTGGCCTACAAAAGGATAAACAGAACTTTACCTGAATACATGAACACATCTTTAAGGAAAAACTCTGACGTCCATTCGAGAAGTACTAGAAATTGTAATTTAAATTTATTATGCCCCTCTCACAGAAACGCCTCTGAGGGAGGACGCACTTTCGCCGTCAGAACTATTAAAGATTGGAACAGTTTACCCCGGTCTTTAAAAACAGAGAAGTCCGTTAAATCGTTTAAGGCTAAATTATGTAATACTATTCTTGACTCTCAGAAAACTAATGGAATTTTTTAACTCTTATTTTTCGTAGTATGTTTGAAATTGTAAGTCCAGTTTATTATTTGTAACCATTTTTAATAGTAACTTAATTAAGTATTTTATTGTAAATAATATCGTATTTTAGCATTTTATTGTAAATAATATATTTTTAGCATTCTGATTACTTTTAAGCTGAGGGCCCCAAGTTTATCAGTAACTTTAGTTACTGTCACGGGTCACCCTCATTAAATAAAGTCTTTCACTTCACTTCACTTCATTATAAATTGAGTCTACCTTTGTGCTTGAAGCTTCTTCCCCTAGCAGGTAAACTCAATTATGACCTTAAAGTTGTGATGTTGAACAGAAAGAGATATCTGTTACTAAACATGTACTTTTTTTGTGTTCTTACTGATTTAGGATTTAAACTAAGCGCCCATCTCCTTTTCTACCTACATTGCTATTGCTTGCAAAACAATTTCGCACGTTTAATTTTCGGACACTTTTTATCTCATTTCGGACAAATTTCGGACACTTTGCTGAAACATAGCTAAAGTAAATTTACGCCTACAAAACACGAATAAGACTGAAACAACATCAAAAGATAATATAGTTTTACTGCACCTTCAAGGTTTTATGAATATATGACCGACAACAAATTAGCACAAATTCTATCAAGCCGCTACGTATGTCAAGCAGTGTCTCAACTAGAGTCCGCTCCATAAAGCCCTGGAAACTAAGAGCTTTGGAGCTACTTCAAAGTTTTATACTGTGCATATAAGAGAAACTTGTAATCCTATTTAATTTAATGTGATTAGTGGTATTGTTATTTTAAAATTCTTTCTGTTTATATATTCTATATAATGTTATTTAACGTAATACCATCCATATATATGGGAATACCAATAAATTGTTGTTGTTGTTGTTGTACTGGAAATATTTCGGACGGTTTTGTTTTCGGTCACTCTTTTGCCCAAAATTAAAATCGTTCGAAAGTTTTACAAGTAATGTATAACAAACCATCCACAACCTCCTTAACTGAACCTGATACCATGGGACGCAACTGGATTGGTTTAAAGTTACTTTGAGGATAGCTTTGTATCTCCCTACAGTGAAGGTAGCTTCTTTTGTTCTGATACTCGTTTAGACTCGTCGGCTCCGGTGCAGACTTCTATACCATCCACTACAACACCTTATTTACCAACAACACAGGTAGATCCATTAGTGACTGAAATAGCGCCATATCAGCCAGTTGATATCGTCTGCCGCATGTTTCAAGCTGACTTTGAGATAAATTTATGGCAAGAAACTACTCCAGGGACTTTTATCCAAAGAGCAGCTGATGGCGTAGCTATCATTCGCCAAGGAAATACTTTTACAATAACTCAGGGAAGGCAGAACGACGAAGGGAGATATTATTGCCTGGCAGCGAACTCCCAGAAAATTCTGGCTGCTGTCCTAACTTTTCCAGGTAAGTGCTAGCTAGGGGGCCTATAACTAGGGGACTTATAATCGTGGGGTGGCATGAGGCATACTAGCGGCATTTTATGGTGCTGTCTTCGTGGACGTAATTCAAAATTAAACTATGGACCACATCCAAAATTGAAGTTCATGTTTAGAATCAATTTGGGAAGTTAACTTTCTTCTCATGACTTCCTTCTAGTTGTCGTTTCTTAATGAGTTTACCTCGTTATCATATGACTTGCTTCGTAGCGGGCAAGATGAACCGAATCTTGCGCTTTGATTGCCTACCCGAGTGGGTGAGATAGAGTTATCTTGCCCGCTCAGGATTACCCCCTGTTTCCCGCAAGAAAATAGTGTTCTTGTTCATAAAATAAATCCTTTATTGACCAAGCTAGTTCGGTCAAGATCCTTGTTCCTTTTATGTGTGTTTATGGACCTCGACTCCGTCTCGCTCATTAACACGTCCTCACGCTTTGTCAATAACCCATATTTATTTTTCCAGATAACAAGCCCCCGAAGATCATCAACTTCACAACCAAGGCATCCGTGAACGCCTCTCAAAACGTAAAGCTCTTTTGCGAAACGGAAGGCAAACCTCCATTTGCAGACGTTCAGTGGTTCAAAAATGGCGTTAGTGTTGGAAGGTGTAAGGGCGAGCTGAAACAAAACAAAACGTGCCTCCTGGACCAATACCAAAAAAAGTATAGCATTTCCTGGAGAGGGTCTGGAGCCGAGTTGCTGATTAAGAATGTTTTTCACCCATTTGATACCGGAGAATTCACCTGCGTTGCTGTCAATACTGTTGGGATGGATAACAAAACCGTCCATTTGGATATCTACGGTAAGTATTGCTAGCTAGTGTGCACAATTTCACGGGGTTTTTAATTTTCACGGATAATTTTCGCGCGCCAAAAAAAGCATCAAGACTTTTAAACGTTGAGTCTACTATCAGATTGAAATAATTGGTCCCCTAA
Organism: Orbicella faveolata; assembly: GCF_042242905.1. NCBI lineage: Eukaryota > Metazoa > Cnidaria > Anthozoa > Scleractinia > Merulinidae > Orbicella > Orbicella faveolata. Next base: position 30,056,323 of record NW_028301564.1, on the reverse strand, counting down.
ATGAATAAAGCAACTGTTTAGGGGGAATAGTTCTCGTTCCAGTAGAACGAACATAGTGAGTGCTTCCAAGCATCCAAAGTTCAGTCCTCGTAGGGATTGTTGATCATGTTAGTCCCAAGATAGCGGCAAATTCCTCCGCGAACGTAATCTGTGTAAGAGCTCCTCTTTTCTGACCTTTTGCCGGTGTACCTAGTAACGCTAATACCTGCATAACATGCAGAGCAAGAGGAAGAAGAGGGAGAAAATAACGCAAATCTCGAGGAGGGACTTCGAAGCGTGAATGGTACTGGTGGAGAGGGTGTTTCTTGGAGCTCTTTTCCTCGGGATGGTTTCCTCGCCCAAATCTCCTTCTCTCTCATCTTTCCACGCCTGCCTCGCAGGCTTCGAGTAGAAAATCCCCTTGTTTCATTGTTTTGCAAACGACTGATGTTATTATTAATCCTCAGAAAAACCAGTACTCAGCAAGAAAAACGACACAAATTTTCGTGTGCTGTCCTTTCAAGATGCCACCATGATCCAGTCTACAGCTTTACGAGGCCACCCGATACCTCACTTCAAGTGGTTTCAACAGCAAATCACAATTTGCACGTCAGGATGCAAACCAGACGCGAAAAGATGGGGACGTGTTCCACGTCACGTGATCGATCCCTCGGAGCAAGTTCCTTCACGAATCAGCAGTCTGTACCTACCCCCTGGAAGAAAAGGGTACTTCTTCCGATGCATCGCCGAGAATTCTCTTGGACACGATGATGTAGTATTTTCGGTTCACAGAATGGGTAAGACCTAAGTTGCTATCGATTGTGGGAAAGTAGCTTATTACTTACATAATAAGACTGTTTTTGATAGCAATTTTAAATCATGCAACGCTCAACAAATTTGGGAGCGTAAGCAATGACGACGGCGACAGCGAGGACATCGACAAGGACAAGGACATTTTACTCAAGAATGTAGATCTGTTCAGTGTAACTACCAAACTGAGAACCAAATTGTACCCACGTTCTCGAAAACAAGGTGTAATTAGAAATTTAAGGTTGTTGTTTTGCAGAGGATGGCTAAGAAAATGTAGCATTTATATTTCAGGTGCCTTTGATTTCCTCATTAAATCTTTTTTGGCGACGTTCTCGTTGCCGTTGCCGCTTTGGTTTGCTTAGGCTTCCTACTATGGTCCCATCTTACTCTAACAATGTAAGGCCTTATCATTCCAACCAGCTTTATAAATGACTCCAGTACAATGTAAGGATACCTTAAAAAATGCTTCGGCTGACCTGCAATGGACTAGTAGCCTGTCCAGTGGGAGGAGCAACACTAGATTCAGTCCCGGTAGCTATGAGCTACTAGGCTTGTTAAAGAGTTACCGCTATGACTGTCCTGTTTAACTTGTAGATATTGAGACTGTTTTACCGGAAATCATTCCCTCCTCTCCGATCCAACGTGTGGATGAAGGAAGCCGATTTACAGTCCTATGCCAAGCGAGTACCGGGGACTTCCTGCATCTCGCGTGGCAAAGAAGAAGTAGACCCCAGGAACTACCGACCACACTAACAAGAAACAAACATAATATCACGAGTGCTTTAACTATTGAACACGCGCAGTTAGAAGATGCTGACGAATACGTGTGTTATGGTTATGGTTGGACAGCAAACGAGACAAAGATCTCGGTGATAACAGTTAATGTTACAGGTAAGAGCGGTCAGTGTCACCTCACTTGTACAATATGATTGGCACACACGAGGGGTACTTGTCGTTAGTAACGATGGTCCGTCAGTCGAGGACTTTCATCCTGTAGGGAGCAAACCTCTTGTGGAGTTGACACCTTGGCAAAAGAACTGGTCCTCAACCTCATTTTATGTCTTTAAGCTTGACACTTTACTTTACATAAGTGTTTATCATTGCGCAGGTGACTGAGCATTCAGATTCTGGGTGGCAACCTGCCTTAGATTAGTACAGTCAATTTTAAAATGTTTCAGAACAACTATAATAGTCTTTTCTTCTCTTTGCACTACAGAGTTTGTTGTTCCTGTTGTTTCTCTCTCAAACCAAACAATTCAAGAGGAAAAAACGAACAGCACGACCTTGACATGCTTCATCTCATCCGGGTATCCAGCACCAAACATCACGTGGTATAAAGATGACAAAAAGTTGAGCCTGCTTGCTCTTCGGTCTGCGGATGACTGTGGAGTAAATGGCTTTCATTACAAGGAGAAACATCGACCGCCTTTTGCCAAAGACCTGGTAATATGTAAACCAAGTCACGCAGAGAACACGGGCGTTTACAAGTGTGAAGCTAAGAATAGCAAAGGAATCGCTTCTAGTGAAGCGTTTTTAAATGTTTTAGGTTAGTAAACCTGCATTATTTTGAAATTGAACGGTGTTGCGTTACACATGGGGCATCTTCAAGTTGGTTGTTTGTATTAAAGACATAAATTTGCCCTCAACACACACTTGTTCATTCGACTTCACTTCTCTATGATCTCAACTTACTAATACTTTTTGCCCTTCAAACCATTACTTAGAGTCTTTCGGCTATATCACCAAATCACCTCAAACACAGCGTTCTTTCCTTTCTTTTCCCAGCTCAGCCGAACATTTTCAACATGGTGGATCACAAACTGCCCAAGGGGCTTGGCGAGAAAGTTAACGTAAGCTGTAAAGCAACAGGCAATCCCACTCCCTCAGTCAACTGGGTCAGGAAAACTGCGGACGGTCATCATGTACCAGTCACGCAATTGCACGGAAAGAACCACACCCTTCGAATCAATTCTCTGCTAGAAGAACACTACGGGGACTACATGTGCTTAGCGGAAAACAAGTTTGGTAGTGATTCCGTGGTTTTATCTCTTGGTAAGTACAAATGTATTTAAGGATACGGAGTTTTAGGTTTTGTCATGGTGGATTAACGAGTTTCGGATTTGAGCCCTGGGCGATGTCGCTGTGTTGTACTTGTGGGCAAGACACACGGCCACAGTACCCCTCTACACAAAAGTACAAAAATAATGATACAGCGACGCTCTATAGCGTCCTGTCAACTGACATCATGGGGGTAGCCCTGCAATGGACTAGCATCCCACCCTAAGGAAGTAGAAATACCTCTAGCTTTGTCATGCTAAGGAAACTGAGACAACCTTCAGCTGCATTGGCCAAATGGCCCCTGAGAAGGGCCCTGAGAGGGAAGTACACAAGAATTACTGGCATGTATTATATCCGGCATGATTTTCGAAAACGTTTAAACACTGCTGGAAACTAATTACACGTTTTGTATTCATAGTGAACGACAACCAGGAAACTAATTCCTTTCGATTTAAACGGTAAAGAGGAAAAATATTCTCACCTTACTTAACAAATGAGAAAATGATCAATCATAAGCTACTAAACGTCTCTTTTTGACTATTGTGACAGTGTCATATGTGTTCATCTTGGCTTTCCATAGTTAAACCAGCACCAGTTGGAGCCGCGAAGGGCCCGGGACCAACATCCAAAGTCTCATTGATAGTGGCCATTGTCGTCAGTGTGGCTCTCCTCCTTTTGCTCCTGTTAATCGCCGCCATTTTGTATCGCCGACGTCAGCTGTATGGAGGTCTCTATATCTGCACCACTCCTCCTCTGCCAGACATGATACCAAGGCTGGATTCTTCCATTCCTCTCATCGAACAAGTAAACAAGCTGCCGTATGATAAGCGGTGGGAGTTTCCTCGAGAACAGCTCCACTTTGGTAAGTTTCGGTTTTTGCTTGTGAGTGCGGCGGGAATTAATTTCCTTAATTATTCATGGAATAATTAACCAATAGATCACATGTTTTTATGGTTTATAGGCTGATAAACCACGCGGGATATTGGAAGAACACGAGAAGAATTCGTAAATCACGAGCAGCAGGCTCGTGATTTACGAATTCTTCGAGTGTTCTACCAACATCTCAAGTGGTTTATCATGCCTCTAAACCATAGAAACTTGTGGTTTATTACTTTTATATAATAATTCAGAAGACACGCGAAATTTCCATGAGTTTACGCGCGCATTCATTTAATTACTAATAATAATAACCTGCAAGATAACTCTGCATTGGAGAATTATACAGGATTTCCTGTCCGTCCCCTTCCCCGATATATTCTCTGCCCTCCCCCTAACCTATTCTCTAGCACAGTCGAGAGTCATCTTTGCGCGGGTTTATCTGGACCCTTCTTGAGCGATTTGTTTCCGATCGAGCCTCCTCACGCCGTGCTTTAAGCGAAATGTGGAGAAAAATCTTTGTTAGTTGCTTTCACAATACATACTGACATGCTTTATAAAATTTGTCACTGTAAAGCTATGTCGCGAAAACACCATTCTGGGTCATGGGAAAGCGCCTTTGTCTTGAATCGCATCTATGTTGCTAAACCTTTTTCAATAGTCCATTGATGCATCAGCTGTTTTTTCTGTAATTTTATATCAGGTAAAGTGCTTGGCTGTGGTGCGTTTGGCGAAGTGTACTTAGCTGAAGCTGAAGGAAGTATCATTAGTGACAACATATCGGCAAAAACCTCAAGACATCGATTATCGACAACCCGAGACTCGCGGAGAGGCTCCATCATATCCCAGGGACCAATTAAAGTAGCCGTGAAAACACTAAAAGGTAAACTAAAGATTTTTTATGGTGTTATGCAATGCAAGTTTTCCTGAAGTTCCAGAGGCTATGAATTAACACTATGAAACGAGGCAGGTCCTTAGAACGGTGGTGACGGTAGCGTCAGTAAAGTTCTAAAGGTCTGTTTGTTTTTACTGTTGTCTTTTACCTTTCCTCTGACAAAAGTTGTTGTGCAAGGGTGTAAGTAAGTTCTCTTATGATCAATGAACGCCATTATTTTTTCGACGTCTTCCCGTCAGGTGACCTCGGCTATTGAGGGAAATACATGTTGGTCTAGAATCGACGCGAGTTGTGCCGGGGAAAAGATGAGATATTACTTCAATCTTCGTGGACTATCATGGACTTTCAGATTAGCTGGTTTCGCGAGATTTAACAACATCTGCTTGTCAAACGAACGACAATTCTCGTCGACCCATGAATAAAAAAATTTACTAACTTCAAATTCTATTGGCTTGTTCGCATTTGATCGTCAAAGATCTCTTTAAGTCCTACGACCCAATGCGCAACGAGGTCGACCCGGGCTCAAGGAGTGAAGTCTGGGGACGAAGCAGGTATTGATAAAATTAGCACACACAGGATTTATAATCAGCGGTTAAACAAGAGAGTAAAAGTCTTAACGACTCAGTTTTACTTTCCGTTGCTTATTTTCTTGATTTATTTTATTTTATTTATTTATTTTGTTAAACAGAGAGAGCGGAAGAATCAGAACGCAAAGACTTAATATCTGAACTCAAAATATTGATACACATTGGATCACACAAGAACATCGTCAACTTGCTAGCCGCCTGCACAAAGGGTAAGAACCGCTGTTCAAAAAGAATCTACTCCAACAACGATGTCACATATATGTATCACTCCGACAGTTTACGGGAAATAGAAGGACAAATTCTGTGGAGTTAATAAAACTACTTCTTTCAAAACTGAGAAAGCCGCTTTTTGTTGAGTTTGACTTCAATTTCGAGAATGATCGGCCAAGTAAAGCTTCTCAAACTGGCAAGGCCCAGGTCAAACGTCGAACTTCACGTATAAAGAAGACGGATAAAACGTGTTGGTCGATCTAACTTCGAGCTTTATCCGTTTGGATCGACTCATATTGTAACTTAGTTCGTCATGTGAAGTTTCACGTTTGACTTTGGCCTAAGTCCTTACTTTCTCTCTATTTGAAACGCTTTTTAAAACATTTCTTCTTTACTCAATCTAATATGTTTTTAACTGTGTTTTCCTAGGCCGATACTGTGATATTTGTGTAATTATTGAGTACTGCCCTTATGGAAACATGTTACAGTTTTTAAGGAACAAGAGAGAAATTTACAATCCAACATGGCTTCCGCCTACCGAGGACCCTGATAAACAGTTCAGCATAACTGATGTGGTGAGCGCAGCTTTTCAAGTTGCGAGGGCCATGGAATTTCTTGCGTCTAGAAAGGTAGGAGAGTGAAAAAAAAAACTTAAACATTATTTCTTAGTGGTGTTTGAGAAACGCCATGTGGGTCTTAAAGGAGCTCAGTTACGCATTTTGAATGATTTTGGCCATAGAAGAAAATACTTTGAAATGAACGGAAACCTAAGAATAGTGGTTTACTGAGATTGAAAAACACTACAGAGATCATAATAAAGCATAAAGGAACAAGGATGCTCAAGGATGGAAACGAAAAAAAACACTTTGGGCTCTAAACTTTTCAAGAAGCGCAAATCTTGACGTGACGTAGCACCTGCGGGAATAGACTTGTTTTAGTCGAGAAACTAAAGCTGAGCTAAGAGCAGGAAAAATGTCTGCGACGAGAGCGGGTAGAGGAGCATAGACTCGTCCTTTGCGCCAGGACTACTAACAAACGAGAAGGACTTTGATAAAGTACTGAGAGTAAGCCAGGGTTTTTTGACCGTTGTTGTATATTATAGTGTGTTCACAGAGACCTCGCAGCCAGAAATGTTCTCGTGGGAGAAAACTATGTGGTAAAAGTGGCTGACTTTGGACTGGCAAGAGATGTTTACAAAGACGACACGTACATCAAGGTCTCACCGGTGAGTTAACTGACATTTCATTCTGTTCTCCATAGTAGAAACGTATTTTTCTTTTATTGAGTGCACGTTTTTCAATTTGATATAAAAAAATTCCAAGCTTTTTCGTCACTTTGGTGCTCACGTTTGCCAACAACAGAGCTATTGTAATGACGTTATTGATTGCTTGGTCTATAAAGTTACAAGTAGACTTCAGGCCCCAGTTGTTCAAAGGGTGTATAATGCTATCCAGTAGATAAATCACTATCCAGTGGATAGCGTGGTTTGTTCTGCCAACACTTATCCACTGGATAACGATTAATCTGGAGGATAGCGTTATCCAGCCTTTGGACAACCCAGGAAAGAAATCCTCGGCCGATATTTCCCCTTAATGAATGGCCATGCTATTTCAGGAACACAGGTAATGACATTGAATTAAAGAATCTTCTGGTTCGATTTCTCTCGCAGGGCCTGGTACCAGTTAAATGGATGGCAATAGAATCTCTCACTGACCGTGTCTATTCCGAGCAGAGTGACGTGTAAGAACTTGAATTTTTTCTTTTCACTGATTGCTGTGCGCGTGCCTTGAACAATGATTGATATAATGCACTGATATTAGAAAAAAAGCCATGACAGCTATGCTGAGATTTAAGCAGGAAGAACAAAACATATTAAACACGTGCAATCAAAAAGAATCACAATCAACGAATTGCAACGACAGTGTTTATTTTAGCTCAAGAAATTAAAGAAGCTCTCTATGCTGAGCTACTACACTGCGGAAAATGCACACCGATATTTATCAATTATTGGACGAGGCCGAACAGATGAATTGTTTGCCTAAACCGAAGGTTTTTGTGATGACCGAGCTCAATAATTGTTTTACCATTCGATCACCAAGTATGTTTTCATATTGAGTAACTCTCTGACAGCTTAGGGAAGCGATCTGCCAATTTTTATCCGAGAGCGCTGTTACAAATGCGCATGAGTAGAATATATTGTTTGTAGCAAAACACGTTTAGACGGTGCTATGCATTAGCAGACCATTATTTGTAGGTAGTTCTATGCAGACCACGTGGTGGTCTCTCAGCCAATGAAAAGGAAGAAAAAATGTATCGAAAGATAATAGCTAATATTTAACTTGAAACATCTCTTGTATTTGGTTTTTAGATGGTCCTTTGGAGTTTTTCTTTGGGAATTGTTTACTCTCGGTAAGATTCAGTCGGGTCAAGACAACATGTTAGTTGAAACATTGTTTTTCAAACATTACAAAGTTTATTTTGTTGACTGCAAGATAACATTAGTTGTTAAGCAGAACAGCAGCTTCTTTCAATGCAATCTTTTCAAAGTGAGTCGTCCACACAGATTTTCCACGTGTCACAAGTTGACCATGTTACTAGTGAACACAGGTATCGCATGTGACACAGACAACCCAAATGTTACCCAGTTACTCAGGTGGCAACTTCGTGGTGTATTTTTTTTTTATCCCTTTCATAGGTGGAAATCCTTATCCTAATATACCGCCCACTGAAATTTATCAATACATCATAGAAGGAAATCGAATGGAAAGACCAGTGGACTGTCCCGAGGAAATGTATGTACTTTGAACTCAATTTGTTAGTTGTTGTAGACTCTTCTCTTCTTGCGCTAAGTCCTCCACCCCCCCCCCCCCCCGCCCTCTTCCCGCCTTCCCCTACCCCGGATTCCACTTAAAATGACGAAGCTCTGCAAAGCTTGCGATTAGTTGCTGTTTGGTTTTAAATTTGGAACTTGAAAGTAACAAATGGTCTGTATTGTTGTTGAAGTTTACTTACTCAGATTAATAGGTTAATGGCGTGTTTATTTTGGTTAGAAACCTGTTGGTCGCTTGGTCGCTCTATCGCTCTGTTCTTAGCTTTTATATTTTGTCTATTTTTTTTTGTTTGATTGACAGGTATTGTATGATGATAGACTGCTGGATGGAGAGGCCAGTGGACCGACCGAACTTTACCACCCTGGTGCAGAGGTTGGATCGCGTGATCGAATCCAACATTGCTGCCATGGTCAGTACCTCACGATAAATTATGCTGATGCAGTCTCTTGTTGTTATACATAAAGCCGAGTGCGTCCCGCCAAAATACTAGCCATGACTCCATTAGGCAGCAGTGCAGGCGCTTTTGATTAGAGGGAGGTCAATATTCTTGCTCGAGGCGTCGCCAAAATCCTACCTAAGGACACTCTTTTCCTCTCTTACCTCAAACCTCTCCTTTCTACTGAATCCAAGACGACGCTCCCCCGAGTAACGCGCGCTCGCTAAAATAAGCCTGTGTATTTACATATTTATAATACATATATAGTTATTTTCATTTTTGTTATCTTGTAAACCTTCGTCCTCGTTTGGACCGGGTTTAGGCAGAATGATTTCATTCAAGCGTTTTCTTTGAATCTCGCAGGGCCGCGAAGGATATTTGGAACTTGGGAACGACCCTGTTATGCCAAGTGAAGAGACAGACGATGATGGGTACTTGAAGCCAAGAGAGATCGGTCCTCCTGGTTACAAGGCCGCATTGTTTAACGGGAACGTGCCTTCAGGGAGTAACAGAGACTTACAAGGAAGTAACAGAAGCTTGACCAATGAATCTAAATCAAAGGATTTCACACAAGAAAGATACACAGAACTGGGCTTTAAACCTTCAAACAATGCAAATGATTTAGCTGAAACAGCGCTTTGAAGGGAAACAGAAGCTTGTTACAAATACAATAGGTTTTAAAAACAGTCTGCGATTTGCCAGTTTCGTCACTTTTGTCCTTGAGTGTGTAAATCGAACAAACATTGGAAAGAGCACTAGCGAAGACTTGCACCAGTTTTAAGTGCTATTTCGTTAATTTTCTTTCTTTATTTATATAATATATATATATTTTATCTTCTCGAAGGATGGCACGGTCGCAAAGTCCACGACATGCCCTCTTGAAACATGCCATCTGCCAAGCTAAATAGACTTCATTTGCCATGAGCATTATATCCTTCCAGCGAGAATCAAGATGTTGGTTCACGAAATGTGATTTTGTGGACGTTGAAGTTCTGTGCGCGATCTTCAACTGGATAAACCTCAAAATATAAATGTGACCATTTCATTCAGATGGTTTACACTCTTTTTCTTATAAGAATATTGTTTTTGCGGCCGAGGCTGAATATTCATATTTTTCTGCCGATTTTAGGCTGAAAATATTTTTGTGAATATTCTTAGATTACAGCGTATGACTTTTCTGTTTTCGAATGTATTTATTGTCTGGATGGTGTTGTGCAAAGCCTAATATTGCGCACATACCTTCTTGAACAAATGTTATTAGCACCGAACATACGGCTAGTGCTGCCTTTGTTGCTTTTTGGCTGGTTTTACCGTTAAGAGAAACAAAGAATTTTATACCGTTTACTTAAAAACAAACAATTGTGTTGTATGTATAAGTTTTCATCACGCAAAATTATATTCTTTTCAAAATATTAGCCTCGGGTTTATTCTAGAATATTCTTAAAATTTCACGAATTTCAGCTTCGATATTCTTATGAAACATATTCCTATAAAAAATAAAGTCCTTATGAAAATACACTTTCAGTTTATTTCCTGTAAGCCTTGATTTAGACTTCTCCTGTTCAATCTTTGCTCTTTCAACAAATGCTCCCAACACTATCCACAATTCAATCACGATAACTAAAACTTGGGAACGCTTACTTCACCAAGAATATTTGTCCAGAAGTAAATACCGAAACGAGTTCTTCAAGATATGAAGCGAAAACGTAGCAACACCAGTGCAAGGAAAAACGATTGTTGGCACGTACCAGTAGCTTGCGTAAGAGTCAATGTCGTTTAGAATAAAATTGTTAATTCGTTATCAGAGTCTCTTTTTTTTGGATTAACAGTCTGTAGGTAAGCAGAGATATTAATTGTATAAGGAAAGAAATGCTGGATCTCGACAGCCAACAAGTATCAGACACAAAAAGTTTGTTTTTCCGACCGGCATACACACCTGGGGGGACTTCCATATAAAAGGACGGTGGTGCTCGGAAAAGCGGTTTTCGTACCTCTTAGGGTGCTCAGCCTCAAAAGGTCCACAGCCACAGCAGGAGCATTCCTGGTACCTAGCTATTAGAGTATTGCGCCGAAAAAAATATGACAGGAGAAATTTGGCAACCAACTTTACGAGTAGAAGGTGTTCGAAGCAATAATCTTGATCGCTTTTTAAAAAGTATGAAAGTATCAGCTAATGTGTTGTTTTAAAATTGGTACCTCTCAGGGGTGAAACCAATTCAAGCCACGCCCAGAAAACAGGATATTAGTACCTCTTAGGGGTTCTTTTCAAAATTTCTGACGAGCATCTCCGTCCTTTTTATACGAGATTCCCCCCCTCCCCCCCCCCCCCCCTCTCCTGGGCATACATAGCCTATAACTCCTACTGTTTCTCTTACTCTTACAGTTATGTATATCAAATCAAACAACCGACAAAGTATTTTTTTCAGTAAAAATAACTGTTCTCTGTGTGAGAACGATAGGTTTTGAAAAACACAAATAAGATCAAGCAATAGAAAACAAAACAAACAGCCAATAAAGTCCTCTTCCAGGAAAAATAATTAAAGCCCAGTTGAGAACGATCGATTTTGAAGAACGCAATAAAAAGACAAGAGGATTATTTGTGCAATGCTGAACCATAGTAAAACTGCCATGATTCTATTGAAATTGAATAATTTGTAACTTTGATGATCGCTTTATCTTTTCGAGAGGCCGCATTCATCCAATGTAACCGTATTTTTATAAATTTAGCTATATTTGTAGATGTTTCTACTCACAAGAAAGCTAATGAGCAAGAAACAGTCTCCAAAAGATTTCAGAACACCTAGCCCCCATTAAACTACTTGCTATTCGAAGCATCTCTGCGAAAAATGTGTTGCATATGCCAAAAAAAAATTCACCAAAAAAGTATCGTTAAAAAATTGTAAGCCAAGAAGTACCAAAATCACAGATAAATCGATATTAATCGACAAACTGAAATTAATTGTGATCGATGTCATCGATCAATCGATAGAAATCGATACTCACACGCTGGTGATATTTCATGTTATCAATTTTATTAGACTTGCCAATCTTTATGGGATCAATTGACATTAAGTCTTTCTTCCTTAGTTCACGCTGTGTACGTTTGATTGGGAGTTTTTAAATGTAGGTTTCGAAGACCCCGAATCAAAGTCGCCTATGACTGCGAGATGTTCGGTTGAGAAGCAGTTTACGAGAGATCAGGTCTCGAGAGCCTTGAGAGACGAGGCTCTCGTATCGACACGAGACATTCGTCTTACCAGAGCTTTAAAAAAACTGTAAGTACCCCTACCTAAACCTCTCACAAGATTTTAATTAATTTTAATTTGGTCGGGGGTCTAAAGATCATAAGTTTGTATAGTCATTAATCTGTGTAATCAAAGGCAGTTACAGTCGAACCTCCCGTAAGCGCTTAAGGGAGGTGGTCGCTTAGGAGAGCTTAGAGGATCCACTGTACAGTACTGCATTGGCAGCCAGTAAAATTGTTATAGTTTAGAGTCTTCGCATTCAACTAAATCTTTCATCCTCAGCAGCATGATCTTCTTCACTTCTTCAATCCCGCACTTCAACTCTTGATCGCCATCATTATTCAGACGTGTTTGAATCCCTTCTAGAATAGTGTCTTTCTTGTTTAAACGAGCGCATATCACAAATGGAAACCCAAACTTCTCTTTGTAAAGCCTGTTGTAGTACTTCAGCTGTTGAATTTCCTCCTGTGTGAATGTAGTTATTCCAGCTTCTGTCTGCTCTCTTTGGGATTCGGGCGTTAAAGACTCCAGTCGCTCGGCAAGGTCGGGATGACTACGCAAAATCCCTCCTCTTCCATCTTTGGGCAGCTCGTCGATAAACTGGCACATCTCTGAGACGAAATTGTCAAATGAGGAGAAAGGCCTTCTAGCGCATACAGCAGCTGCACAAAGCGATGTCATCTCAACGACGTTACCAAATTTATGGATGAACTCTCCATAATCAAGTTCGTTCACGGCAGAAATGGTCAATTTGGAAGCCATCTTGAAAATAGTCTATATTCAGTAGTCTTACATGAATCATCGTTGGATTTTGTAGTACCACTGACATGACCGCAGGCTCAGTAATTGAGACCGGAGGAAAAAAAACTGTTTTCCTCTGGGAATTATATAACATCATGGCAATTCACGCACATTTTACTGTGGCGGATTTTGTCGTTTTCTCTTTAACCTTACTTGCATCCATGGGTATTGGAATATTCTATTCTAGAGCCGGAGGAGCACAGCAAAACAACAATGAGTATTTGATGGCCGGTCGAAGTATGTCCAGTATTCCTGTTGCCATTTCTGTTCTCGCGTCCTTCGTGTCGTCCATTGCAATTCTTGGAAACCCAGCTGAGGTCTACACGTATGGTTTTCAGTATTGGATTCAGTCGTTCACGAACTTTATTTCAGTGCCGATGATGGCACTGGTTTTTTTACCAGTGTATTACAATCTTCGTTTGACAAGTAGTTACGAGGTAGGTCGACGTGACATTCATTTAAAATTCACTTAAATCCATCGCCGGAAATTACAGACTACAAGTCACGGTAAAGTTACTTTGTAACAAGGGTCAGGTTAATTTATGTTTTGTTGTAAAATTGGGTTATAAGCTGCCGAGTACATAAAATTAAGCTTACAATCCTGGTGGGGGAGCCCTCGATACTACTGGACATGTAGCTTATCCCAAATAATAGTCGCTGTGTCTCTATGTCCGGCAGCCGGACAGGTTTTTCAAGATATTCCGTGTCTGGCAGTCAAAATTATTTGTTAAAAATTTCAGTTAATAATGTCAAATCCTTGTTTATATGGCTGAATGCTACTTTCGCTGTGTCTCAATGTTCGGCAGCCGGACAGGATTTTCAAAATACTTCGTGTCCGGCAGTCAAAATTATTTTTTAAAAATTTCAGTTAATATTGTCAAATCCTTGTTTATATGGCTGAATACTAACTTTGATGAGCCCGGCACCCGGTATATCGGGATTTATAACGTAGACTATTATAAAATGACCGGCAGTCAAAACGTTTGAATAGCACTCCGGTTAGCCTAAAAAGCACTCCGGTTAGCCTGAGTAGCACTCCGGTTAGCCTAAATACATGTAGCTCTCCGGTTAGCCTGCTTACGGTTAGCTTTCAATAATGCAAAGGGTAACTCTATAAATACAAAAAATTCCGTAAAATGCCGGCCGGTTGCGGAGGCACGGTGTTAGAATTTTGTAGAATATCCTATTGTTTGCTACATGTACAACGAGAAAATAGTTCTCCAGTACGCTTGTCCTCAGATAAAAGTCTCTAGTTCAGGGTCACTTGATTACTGATAATCAACCTTAGCTATGCTGTTAGAGACTGTCCCAATGATTGGTTTTTTGCAGGCTATTTTTCGTGCACTGTGAAAAAAGTGATCATGTAAGACTCATTTGACCTTTCACCCCAAATCTGGTCAGGGAAAATGCATTCAAAATCAATTCATTACAGTATATCAATCAAATGTATTATATTATTATTATTATTATTATTATTATTATTATTATTATTATTATTATTATTATTTAACTATAAAACATTGCGATAAGACAAAAGTTAAAACCATCACGGTTAAAAACTCTGAAAACTGTAAAAAACTCTAAAAAGCGACTACATTTCGACGTTTATTCAACGTCATTTTCAAGTCAAAATGAATAAGAAAACATTATTTGAATATAAATGTACAAAACAAATCCTTAGAGACTTAAATAAAACACTATTAAATGCAAGAAATATTTGCACACATCGCATTCTTCGATTAACAAATTTCTACGCAATATCGACAATATTACTGCGCTTGATGATGCAAGTGATGGCACTTCTAATATCATGGTACCACTACCATTCAAAGATCAACAATCAGCCAACTCAGTAAAGAGAGAAATGCAAAATCTGAGCGCAAAAATTGGAGTACAAATAAAGTCTGTCTTTCAGTCAAAAAAGATCAGTCAAGTCCTCGCCCCGAAAGAGAAGAAGCCGCCGATTGTCAACAATCAGTGCGTGGTCTACAAATTTCAATGTGATCTGTGTGACACAGATTATGTCGAGTACAAAACCCGACACTTGTACCAACGCATTGGCGAGCATAAACATTCTGCAATTGGAAGACACTTGGAAGACCATGGTCTATCGAAGTCTGATTTGAAGGACAAACAATTCTCGATTTTGAGGAAATGTAGAACAAAGTTTGACTGCTTAATATTCGAGATGTTGTTTATTAAGGAGCTAAAACCTGGGCTAAATACCCAGAAGGACTCTGTTTGTGCTAAACTGTTTACATGACACTGCGTGCAAATATTTCTCGCATTTCATAGTGTTTTATATAAGTCTCTAAGGATTTGTTTTGTACATTTATATTCAAATAGCGTTTTCTTATTCATTTTGACTTGAAAATGACGTTGAGTAAATGTCGAAACGTCATTGCTTTTTTGAGTGTTTTACAGTTTTTAGAGTTTTTAACCGTGATGGTTTTAACTTTTGTCTTATCGCAATGTTTTATAGTTAAATTATTGACAAAGCCAATTCTTTTACGTATTATTATTATTATTATTATTATTATTATTATTACTATTACTATTATTATTACTATTACTATTACTATTACTACTTATACGATCAATTATTGTACATTTTTAGTTTTAATTTTTAGAATATACCAGGGTCATGGATTACCTGTCACTAGCTGATTACTTTAGTGAAGTGTAAACCCCACGTTACCAGTAAAAATTGAGTATCGTATCATAAATAGGTGTTGTATCGTATCTATAATGCAGTTTAATGCAGTTTAGATATTATGGTATTAAAGCAATTAAAAGATGTTTTACTAAAAATAATCTTGTGAATAACATGTCGTCTCATTTAAATTGCCTTGCAGTACTTAGAGAGAAGATTTTCCTTCAGTGTGCGGATGTTAGGATCTGTAGTATTTGTAATACAAACAGTGAGTGAAAGTAAACTAGTAAAATTGGAAGTGTTTTTTTTTCCTGAAAAGACAAATCTTTCTAATTTCTCAAATTATTCTTAGTTATTTTGATAAACAGCATACTTGGCTTTTTTTTAGGTGCTGTACACTGCTATTGTATTATATGGTCCATCTCTAACTTTAGAGTCAGGTAAAAAGTAATTTATAATTTAAACAATTAAATATAAAAAACAAATAAAAAATAGATCGCTTTAAGTGTGGAAGTCTTTAGCACTACTGTGCTTATTGAGAACACTGAAATGAGAAACAAATATTGTAAATTGAACGGAAACTTCTTAAAAATTCCAGCTGGCAGAGGACTGACCAGTTGGCTATTTACAAAACATGGAGGAGTTGAATCTGGGACCACCAAATACAAATCCACTCAATGACAGGGAGGATGAATTGAACCCGGGACCCCTGGATTACAAATTCAGCGCCCTAACCACTAGGTCATGCAGTCTTCACAAAATATATATATGTATATTGATACCAGGTATCCAGTTGAATTGATTTGTAAACAAACTACTAATAAAAGGTATAATATTATTAGCATTATTTTGTGTAAGTGTGTTGGTGACATGCACATGGCTTTAATTTACTGAACATTAATGCCATTATAGTCTGTAGATTTTATATCTGGTGTAAGTTTAATTTTAGAAGTGGGTCACTCCTGGTGAAACATGCATCTTTTTTACCATCGACTTATTCAGTTGTCCTGGACAGAATAAGTCGTATAATGATCACCCAGCAACTGTGTTGTGTTTTATGTTTTAGTGACAGGGTTTCCATTATGGCTTTCAACGATCCTAACTGGACTTGTCTGTACTTTTTATACCACTGTGGTAAGTGTAATAACACGGTAATAAATATTAATTTGTGTTCAAAAATTTACTGTTTTAAGGTTGTTTTTTAGTTTGTTCACAATAGTAAACTGCATTTGATTTCAATCATAATTGCCCATCAGTATCTATGCAGTAGACCAAAGCAGTGGTTTTATGTTTCAGTCAGGCTGCCATGGTATTCACACCTGTAACAAGCTTGTTGCTCAGTAAAATTTGCCAAAAACAAGCTAGGTCACCTGGACCATCAAGGTCCATTCAAATCTATTTTAAAATTCAGTTTCATAGTACATGAAGTTTTCAATAACCAAGCAAAATAAATTGCAGAAAATGTTTGGGAACCCACTTTCAGTTTCTTTTGTCAGTGTCCTTTAGGCCTCACTACTAAGCTGTATAATATGCATGTCAAAAGTGACCTACTGTTCATGTACATGTATTAAGAATACCAGAAATGGCAAAAACAATGGTGAAACACGGTGTTCATACAGTATTTAGAGTGCGACCCCTAATTTCTATGTAATAGTCTGTGAAATATTATATTATGTTAGTGTAAATCTTGCTAAGGTCAGAGGGTATGAGATATCATAAATTGCATACATACAAGTTTAATTAAATTTATAAACAAAAATTGTGTATAAATTTGAAAAGGGAGTTTCAAATTCAAAATTATCCCTCTTTCATACTTTCAGGTTACATGACTTGTACATTTGTCTTAGAAAGATCTGGTACCTGTATACTTTCATTAAAGCAGCTTTTTTTGTTTTAATTTTTTTTCTTTCAGCTAGTTTGTTTATCAACAGTTTTAAAAATTTCAACAGTCTTATGTGCAAGGCTTCTTAGCTGCTAAGATATTATTGTACGGATAGAGTGGTTTTCAATAAAGTGTCACAAGTAATCAGGTAATTGCTTTGGTGTTGGTTTTTCTATGGTTTGAGATTGGTTGAGTAGTCTAACTGGTAAGTAATTGGTTTGGTTTTGGTTTTACAACACTCAATTGAAAACCACTCTATAAAAAGTTAAGTACAATATTACTACTGGGCAAATCTTTGCTGTCTCACTATGATGAACACATACTGTATTTGTGTTTCCTCTTCAGGGTGGAATGAAAGCTGTAATATGGACTGATGTATTTCAAGGAGTTGTTATGTTAGGAGGCATGATAACAATCATTATTGTTGGGACAGTTAAGGTTGGTAGTCTGGGCAAGGTGTTTGATGTTGCTTACAAAGGACACAGACTTCAGTTAAAGTAAGTTTAGGCCTAACACTTTTATTAAATACAGTGAATGATCCAGAAAGTATTCATATCCCCTCTCACCAAATGCTACTTGGCATGCACCCCCCTCCCCTCCCTGTCCCCAACCTGTACCTGTATACCCCCTCAGAATTTCCTGTGATCTTCCTTGGGGGTGGGTATGGATGTTTCCTGAAACTGTATTATTATAAAAATAATTTCTTACTTGCTATAGCATGGCTAAAATCCTTCAAGTGCTGTATAAATGTATTGGAATAGCTTATTAGAATGATAAGTAACCAATTAACAATTAGACTGCAAGCTTATTTTTATTTGCTGATAACAAAGGTATCAAAATCGACAGCGAGCACTCCAGTTACGTGTATCTAGTAACAATAGTAATCTTGTGACTCATCTTTTTAACTTCCATCTATAACGTTGATTAACTACAGATTAAATGGTTTTGCTTTAGTTTTGGTAATTACACATGACGTGTTATGCACCAGTACCATTGCCCCAAGGGATTTCTGTTGAACAGAAGCAGGTTCATCAACCATAGCAAGTCTCATGTCTTGCATGTACAATTTTCATTGATTTTCTGTAAAAAAAATTTAATGTATAAATACACTTAGAAAGTTTGCACATGCAGTCCATTCCATGTGCATGTGTATGTATTTATTTATTTACATATTACGTTTTCTACAGTTTCTCTGTAGATCCAACTCGCCGAGACACATTCTGGGCTTTTGTTATTGGTGGTGCTTTTCAAATGCTTCCAGTTTATGCTACCAACCAGACCGCTGTCCAACGCTTCCTGACTTCCAAGTCTTTCAAGTCAGCGCAAAGGTAAATAGTATATCAAATGATTATTTGGGTAGCCTGAAAAAAAACTTGCTATTGATGTTTTGGTTCTGTTTACTGAATGTTGTGATCATTTTGTAACATAGGATAAAGTTATGCAATACAAACGCAACAGGATAGCCTGACAGTGAGGTTCTAGACCAAAGCTATTACAAAAGGAAAGCCATAATTACATTTTTTAGGAGGAAAGACACGAAATTCTAATGACATGCTGGAAATGGTTTGATTTTAGTCCACAATAAGCACCCTTTTTCTAGTAACTGCTCTTGTTTCTTTGCCAGAAAGTTTGCACAGCCACATGCAGTCCATTGCACAAGTGACATATTTCCACATTTAAGGCTAATAAATTAGATGATAAAATTGTCACACCCTGCTTTTAATCTGAACATTGCACTCAACCCAACGATGTTGAGTTACAGTATCTGTTGTTTGTTGTTAGGCATCATGTTAAGGCAGGTATATAATATTGTATACTGTGTGTGTGTCAGGTGAAAAAATGAGCATCTTAATTGTCCCTAAAAATTGTAGACTCTCCACCAAGTGTGCTCCTTTGAACTACCAAAAGAAAATAATTACCCAGTGTGCTAAATTGACCGTAGATAATTTATGAGTACGCAGTTATAATTTACAGGTAGATTTAACATTAATACGTTCTTGTTCAAACTCTAAGCTAAATACATGAAGCATTCCTTTACAACATTACCATGTTTAATTTGGCAATGATTTTGTTTGCTAGGGCTGTCTGGATGAATCTGCCGCTCAACATTTTCAGTACAACAATAACAGTTTTAACAGGCCTGGTTATCTATGCATTTTATGCTTCTTGCGATCCTAGAACCACTGGAGAGATATCCACAGATGATGAGGTACATGTAATTTTTTATCTTTTTGAGCCCTCAAGGCAAGTATTCTACAAGCTGTAGAAACTTGAGAAGAAAGCTTGTCATGATAATTTTATGTTAAAACCTTATGCATCTGTGAAAACGATAATGATTATTTTACTTGAATGTTTCTTCAGTTGGGAATTTAAAATGCCAAAGAGTTAATTCTATATGGATTGACCTCAGGAGAATTACTGCCAGGGACTCTCTCATAAAAGTGGCATAGGAAGTCTCAGAAATTTTGAAAGGAATCTCTAAAAGGCTAAAATAACAGATTGAATCAGCATTTTTGTTCCATCATTTTTAGAATCTGCTATTAACTACGTGTAAAATTAAGCCAAGTTACACAATTTACTGGCACAATGAATCAAACAGGGCTTTGAGAGAACACAGATAACACAAGCTTCTGTTGGTCAATTCATTCTGTTTGTCATTCATTTACTGTTTTTATATGAAAAGGCCTCAATTGTCAGAAGGGCAGTGGAACAATAATAAATAAATATTAACCAATCATATCACTTCCGGTACCTCAGTTATTCTTAATACAATTAATTATCCAGCTGAGAGCTTAAGTTTCAAAGGTACAAGGAAATTAAACACTCAATGAGGTGTAGCGAAGCTGGGTATCACTCATAGATTTACAAATTGAGAAATTATTATTTCAACTGGTAGTGATACTCTTGCAAACGATATCCTAACTTTTTTGACATATGTTTACATAGAAAAGGAATCCAAGATGGGTACTGAATAAATCATAAAGACATGCTTAAGCATTGTATTCAGTGGAAAAACAACAATGGTGCATAAACAATCACACTCTCCTATTTGCAATGGACCGTGACAAGTTGGGAAACAGCCACTTAAATTATATATTTGTGTTTAAACGCTCCTTCACACATTCCAAGCTTAACCGTACAAGGAACTTAACCTGACCTTAACATGTTTGCAATAATTTACATGTCACGTCTGCTGATATTTATTGAATCCTTGATGTTTATTATGTGTTGTGCATAAGTTCACTGCATGTAGTTTCAAGGATGAACACTTTTTTACAGAGGTTATTTTAAAAAGAATTGGTTGTACACTGTCAGCAGAAGGTTTCAATAAATCAGTAATTCACAGCTTACATGTATGTCAATGACATCATTAGCCACCTAGAAGAAACTATTCTAATAATTGACAAGTGCTAGGTAAATAATGGGTTTTTTTTTTTTTGCATTCTTACATTGAATAAAATCTCTGTCTCTTTCATATTATTATTTCCTTGCAATACAGATCTATCAAACCATAAATTTCTGGCATCAGCATGAAAAACTGATGAAAAATATAACTTATAAATTCTATGAAAACTTTGTCTTGCCAATTCTTGTTCTGTAACCAAATCCCAAAAATGTGTAATTGGTATGATGGCATAAATATGTGGACACTTTACACCAAGGAAACTTTGAATGTATTTTTAATTTTTATTATTTATTTCCTGCTGAAAAACACCCTAACCAAAGGATTACAACTTCCTAATTGACAAACTCTGTGCTATTTTCTACACACTTCCTGCAAAATCTTCCGACAACAGTGCAGGAAATACCCGAAATTATTGCATTCTTTGCAGAAATTATCTCTAGAAAACTTGTGAATTCAATATGATGGGTGACCAGTTGTATCTTATCTATAAATATATGAAAAGATATTGTTTTTATCCCCGTTTCAAGAAAACACAACATTGTTATAAAAGCGGGAATAGACATCTTTACTAATTGTTACTGATTCCAATGAGTCACTGGCTAAAACTTTATTAGCTTGTGTATGTCAGGTTTCTCTCGATAAAATATAACTGCCTTTGATGATTGAATTAGTTCACAGGTTTTGTGTTTTGACACATACAAACAGAAACTAACCAGAGCTCACCATATGAAAAATTGCGACAAAGACAATGTAATCATCATACTATTTAAGCTCATAGTAAAGTTGTAAAACTTACGTAAGATTTTAAGCTGCTGTAAGCTTAAAATTCCAGCTTTAACACGCAGAGAGAGGAATGAAACAGAAATTTGTGTTATTATCCAAGAATTAGCGCGATTAAGACATAAGCTGAAACTGATTTTGTGCATGTTAGAGTGAAAATAATTGAGTCAAAGCGTGTTGTAGGTTATTGTTTTTATTAGAGGGCACCTAGAGAACGCTAGAGGTGTAATTACTCAAATTCATGGTTCTAGTCAACAAGGGTTCAACAAGGGTTCAACAATCTTGCCATCACAGTCTGCTGTATGGGAGTCCCCACTCACAAACCCTTCTACCCCCTATCAGGGCTTAACCTTAGAAAAAGTACATGTTTCTGCAGTGGTCATCCATTCTGTGGTGAGGGGAGTTACAATTCTCTTATTTGTTTCTTAGTAGGGATTAATGGGGATAGGCTCATATGGAACAGGAAACGTAGACATCACCTTTTACACAGTAACCCCTGAGAGTGGCTTGCAGTCATACAGTCATGTACATCAATCAATCAATCAATCAATCAATCAACCTTTATTTTAAAACAATGGTTTTCAAAGCTACAAAGCTTGTGGGGTCATTTAACAAAGGATCTAATGTGCTAATGGACTTCATAAAAATTATCATGTTTATTTCAATCTGTAGATCTTACCATACTTTGTGATTGAAGTGCTTGGCAAGTTTCATGGTATACCTGGAGTCTTTGTAGCGGCATTGTTCTGTGGCACTTTAAGGTACATTGCCAATAACATCATTATAGTTTATTCTTTCAAGTCAAGTAGTGTTTGAACACAGGCTAATAATTACTCCTGCAGTCAGGAGAGGCACGAACAGGGAGATGGTTTGCGTAAGAGCACAACTCAATGATTCTCTTTGGGACCCGATAAACGGGTGCTCCAGTAGTTCTGGAGTTAGTTTACATGATCTGTATCAAAAACAGTTTTCAAAAGCATAAGGGCCTGTTGGTTTTCCATGTGCAGCATTGAACAAATGCTGCAACGGTTACCGTATAAGATTTGCAGTGAAGGAGGCAAACAAGAGGTCCACCATTGCTATTGTCCCCATGTTGCTTTATTGATCAACTGACACACACCAGTACTGCAGAAGTCCTTGCCCCTTAATTGTGTCTTATGTATAAATATTCTCAGTGAGTGCATTCTTTTTTCCCTTTTTTCCTGCTCAGTACTGTAGCATCAGGACTCAATGCTCTGGCAGCAGTAACAGTTGAGGATTTTGCACCTATGGTAGTGCAACACATCCCAACTGAAAGAGAGGCACTTGTGTCCAAGTTGTTAGGTAACAGTAAACTACTGGATGTATAAATACATACTGTATTGCAGTGTTGTGTAAAGGGCTATACCCCATACTCTTTTGTATGCATTGCATGCCTAAATAACTAAGAACATGTGTGTTCAACAATAAGCAAAGCTTTTACAAAATGAAAAAGAAAGTAACATTTATTTAGTTGTGTGTTCCTTTTTTACTGTCTGTTAATTCTGAGAAGTTGTTCGTCAAGAAGATAATAATGTTGTTGATGATTATTTTTTCGTGTCAGTGGTCTGCTTAACAATGTTTTGATTTGTTAGAGGAAATTTGATGTTGATCAATGATTTTTTTTTTCCAACTGACTGACTGACTGTCTGTCTGTCTGACTGATTGCCCCAGTGACTGACTGACTGACTGACTTTCATGAGTGTTTACAATTAAACAATAAGATTATTCACGCTTGATTTCTATCGCGTGATAGTTGAGGGTGCAGCCCGAGTCAACTATCACGCGATAGAAATCAAGAGCAAATAATCTAATTGTTTTAGTATAAATCTACTAGTCATTCAAAACTTTATCCAAATCCTCTTCACAGACACTCCACAGACATGAAAACACAAAGAAGCAGTCGTCATTTTGGTAAAAACTGCACACTGCTATGTTACTCACTATCTATCATAGAATAGAAAGTGAGTAGCATAGCCAATCGGAGAATGGAATTCGTGATGGAACGCTAGTAGATTTATACTAAAACTCAATAGAAAGACAAAGAAGTATTTTCTATTTCTTTTAGAAAACACTGCAAGTAAAAGAGAGAGGAAAATCACTCTTTGATTATTAAAATTCAATTTCTTTTGCTTGCACCGTCATTAAGTAGACAGATCATGCTAGTTTTGTGCTTCTTTCAAGTTACTCTGTAGTACTTCTAACAGCTTTTAGTGTAGGCTTTCTTACAGGGTATTTTCTCATTTAATCTACAGTATGCATTTATGGCCTCATCTCGCTTGCATTGGCTTTTGTGGTCTCAAAACTTGGAATGATATTACAGGTACGTGCTGCTGTTGTTAAGTCTTGAGCTGAAGTAAGGTGCTGTGAAAAAGTGATGGAAACAAATATTAGACAAAATGTGAGTCAAATTTCAGGGTTTTTAAAGCGTATCACAGTATGAACTAGTACATGTAACTTAATGACTTTGTTCTTACATTTATATCATTATCTCAGGTTATCCTGATATAGGTGCTGTGCTTTTTAGTTAGCGATTACCTGATGTCATATGAAAACTTTGCCCACAGTACTTATCTTTGTGAAAGATACTGTGATTGTATCATTAAACACTGGCATTTATATAGGTTTTAAATATTCTTATTTGACATTCTTGTCAGATGAGTGCAACCATGTTTGGAACCACAGGGGGTCCAATGCTAGGTCTCTTTTCTCTTGGTATTCTGACAACTCGTGCGAACTCAAAGGTAAGCCAGACTACTTCTGCATTCCGTGATTGAACATCTGTCTTTAATTAATTTATGCCGTTGATTGTTCAACTGTTAAATGAAATTGATCTGCTCTTAAGATATCTTAACTTTGAGATTCGACCTGAGACATTCCACAATGACGACTTAGCCACATTGGTCTAAGTTGCAAGGTCAATTTTTTTCCTGCACCAGGGCAATAAAATTCAGAAATTAAAATCTTGTTTTGTACAGTGCATGTTTGTAGAGAAAATATTTACCAAGAAGTACATGTTAAGTTGGTTGAAGGTTAAACACGATGTCATTGCATTTCAGGGTGTGTGGATTGGAGTGGCAGCTGGCTTTTGGACAGTCACTTGGATCAGTATAGGAGCACTGATACACCCACCACAGTACCCCACACAGCCCATGTCTGTATCTGGGTGTCCCAGCAATGTGACAAATTTTAATATGTCATCAATACAACCAGCACCAAGGTAAGTATTCGAGATTGTAACCAAAGCAGATAGACTGGTTGAGAAAATTGAGTGGGGATTATGAAGGCTTTTCTTGCACTAAGCAACCCCTTTTAAACCAGCTCTGTTTTACCTTCACTATGGATGTCTTAGATGCAACTACACAACTTTAAAATAAGTCATACACGTATGAAATGTGCAGATATGTGGTCTGTGAATGAAACCAAACTGAACGATTTCCTTGGAGTGTAGTTGCAGCAAAGTTGGCAAAGGGGTTCTACCTGAATTGCATTGTTACACACACTGAAATTTTAAATTTTCGTTTATAAACCTGCTATAATAATGATAACCGCTTTATTGAAGTATCAATGTATTTAGTATTAACTACTAATTGGGGACACAAAAAAAAGGTTAAATTGATTTACAATTAAATAAGTTTAAAAAGAAGTGTATATACAATCAATCTGCAAAAATGTATGTATAAGTAGTACATGAAGACAGTAGGCATATTATAGGTAGTCTTTACGAATTACAGAGGTTACAACAATTATTGTTGTTGTACGAAAAAGACGTGAAGTCTTTTTTCCTAATGTTCTTTTTGAATGATTCGATATTCAGAGAGCCTTTCAATTTATTATCTACTTTCGACCATATGCGCGGTCCTTGATATCTTAGAGAATGTTTTCCATAGTTTATAGTATTAAAAATAGGGATATCAAAATCACTATTTCTAAGTGAGTAATTTATTATTTTTAGAGTTATTTATAAGGCTTTTGTTGGAATTTTTTCGCAGCATTGCTCCTCATTCTGTGTATGCGTTGTCATTCTTTTGGTATGGAATACTGGGATTCTTGATCACATATATTATTGGTTACCTTGCCAGTTTTATATTCAGTAAGTATATCTGAAGGTTTCTGTATGTATGATAATGGACAACAAGATTATACATGTATTTGTTTGATAACGAGCGAGAGAATTTAGTGGATCTTTGAGGCCGCGTCCACACTCCGCCCTATTCGGTGGAATTTAAAAATGCAGCTTGAGAACGCAGCAGGCGGCTTTATTTCCACGGCCAGGCCTACCGTCCATACCAATCACGAACTAACTACACTCATCACGAAAACGGAGCTTTTCAAAAACGCCTCTTCAAACGGGAGAATTAAGAAAACGCAGGCTTTTCGAAAACGACGGCGTCGCGATAATCATGTGATATTTTTTTGTTTGAGTTTTCCTCAAGCACAATTCCAAAATGACCGTTGGTTGTTGTGTTTTCAAATTCCTCCGGCGTAGTGTGGACGGAAAACATTTGATGCGTTTTCAGGGTGAAACTTCAATTTTCAAATTCCTCCGGCGTAGTGTGGACACGGCCTGAAACATTTTTTCTTTATTTTGTTAAATCGTATTTTTGTTAAATATTATTTGTATGGTACTATGTAAATAGTGTTTCTTGCATTTTATTCTCTAATATGTCTCCTATTACCGTGTGGCACTAAATTTTTACGGGTGCTAATTTTTGCGATTTTAGCGCTTTTTTCTACAATCCGCCAAAAAAAGTTCCCGCAAAAAAAAAAATTCCCACAAAAATTTCCTCCTCAAAAATTTACTCCAGTTGCGAAAATGTACATACAAACATCACAAGTAGAATCTTGTTGTTGTCATTTATTCAAGACGTCTCTTTCGTTTAGAAACAAAACGATGAATGAGAAACAAAACGTTCAGAAACTAAGAAAAATTAAAGGTATACAGGAAAGGATAGTTAGAAGGTAATCCAATGAGAAGAGCATCTACAATTCCGCAAGCGCACGATATAATTCTGATAGAGTGACACTGATTACTGGATTACTGTGTTTAATTCTCTAGATGTTGTTTCACTTGTCAATTGCATACAGTTTAATTGAAAAATGTGAAAATGTTGTAATTTCAATTAAACGCGGCTTCCCGAAAATCGTAAAAAAATTAGTACCCAGCAAAAAAAACCAGTCTTTTACAATCGCAAAAATTAGTTCCCGCAAAAATTTAGTGCCACACGGTAGTAGGATTCTTTCTTTCAGCCAGTTTTTTTAATGTATTGTTGAAGTTCCTTACTTGCTTACTTACTATGAAACTATTAGAACGTAGACTAAAGAAGCAAAGTTTTTGCGAGTGTGCGTTTCTCCGTCTATCTGTCTGTCTGTCTGTCTGTCTGTCTGTCTGTCTGTCTGTCTGTCCGTCTGAGCCCTGGCCGGGGATATTGTGTTGTGTTCTTGGGCAAGACACTTTACTCTCACAGTGCCTCTCTCCACCCAGGTGTATAAATGGGTACCGGCGAACTTAATGCTGGGGGTAACCCTGCGATGGACTAGCATCCCACCCAGGGAGGAGTAGAAAATCAACTAGTCGCTTCATGTTTCTGAAACTTGAGATTAGCGATTTACGATTTTGGATTATTGGAATGGTTTTCTTGGAACATTGAGTTTGAAGAACGAAGTACCATGTTAAAGCTCTCTTTGTGCTTACTAAAAATCATTTCTTCCTACTTCGCTCATTCGTCTGCCATTCCCTCCATTTGTTCTTTAGCTGGTTTGTTTGCTCGTTCCTCTCTTCGTTTTTTCATTGGTTCCACACTGATCATTTCTTTCTTTTAGCAAAACATGAAGCTGAAAGAATAGACCCAGCATTGTTGTTCGACTACTCTAAATTCTGTTCCTGGTGTAATGGATCTTCTCGTCGACAGTCACTTAGTGATGTGCAGAGCTCTACAGAGGTAATGACGTCATCCTTATCCTTTGCCCTAATAAGGAAGCTCAAGGGGGGGATCGAAATTTTTGCAGTATACTCATGAGGTTTAAAACGCTTGAATAGCCATAATCAAACTAGGTTTAGTCTCTGGAATAATAAAGCGTGATTGGAGCAGTTTTCTGATAGCGTTCAGTGGCGCCTTTACTGCAACATGCTGTAAACCAACACTAAAGCAACCCAGTGGCCGATCACAGCAATAGCAACCACGCAATGAACTCGAGCTACCCTGTCAAACGCTGTAAACACACGTAGCTGACGCGTAGCGCGGGAAAATGTAGGTGACCAAGTCATGATTGTTTTTTTTTTCTTTACATGTGATTGGCTAAGAAGGTGACGCGAGAATTTTTTAAATAAGGAAAGCCACTTTCCACTTCAAACTGATAAATTTTTCTTTGTCTTACACTTCACAGAACAAACAAGAAAACAGCGCACACACTGAAACAGACTGACTAACTGACACAGATCAAATAATGTGAAAGATCATTAACAAAGGAGTAAACTAGAGTTATTAACAGGACAGTGGCATACTTTTACCACACTAATTTGCTACAATTGCAACTAATGACGTTTGCGTTAAGTCGGCTGTTACCAAAACTGTAGATACAGTGTACTTGAAAATTTGTTTTCATTCATAAAGTAACGTACATTTAATAATGATGATGATGACGATGACGATGCTAATGATGATGCTAATGATGATAAGCATAACATAAGAAGTGAATAACAAAGATTTTTTCCACATACCGCTTACATATGAATAGAGGGGAAGTGGCAGGGGTCTTTATATCTTATAAACTTTTCCGTTACACTCAGTTCAAGCCTGGGGCTTATCATAGTTGAAATACAATCGAACTGATCGCAGTCATACTGTAGCTTTTCCTTAATCCTATTGCAGTCTACCACAGTCATACCAAATGTGGTGCAACAGACTTTTTTTCTTGTCCAGAATGTAGTCTCCCGTTAACCTACTGAAACGTTAGTTATGAAAATAAAATATTTCTTAACATTCCACCTACTAATGATTATGTTTAACATCTAAAATATCGAGTGTGTGGAAACAGTGTCGAATGCTTCTTTTAACTGACGCGGACACTCCAAGAAGCATGACCAGTGAATGAGAGTGAGATAAAAAGAAAACTGGGAGGAGTGTGAAGAGTTAGCAGGGGATGATGGGAAGGAACAATTTGTGCCCCTGATGACGTAAAGTTATATGGACTTACGGATCCAGACTTCCGGAGTTTGAACCATGACCAGATTGACATGGGTTGTGTTCAGACACTTTACTCCTGCAGTGCCTTTCTCCACCCAGGAATGGAAAATGACACTGGACATTTCTTACAGCAACTTAACAAAGTGTCGGAAGATGGTCGGTGGGCTGTAACTTGCGATGGACTATCCATTTTTGGGGTTTCTCTCAATCCCAGTTATAAGGCCTGTTCAGAGATAATGCATTCTCAGCTTAAATTCTTACGATTTTTCAGCTTTCAGTTAAAACTTTAGCCCAATTCTTAGCTATCATAAAATTTGGCAGAACTCACTGAGATCGAAGCTATGAGTTTAAGGACCCGTTCTTTCTCATTTGACGATCCAAATTTTGACCAGTTTCTTGTGTATCGGGTAAACCCCATCGAGACCCTCCTGTTAACTTTGAATTAACTTCAACTTCTCTAACTCAAGTCTTATCGCTTTTTCCACACTAAACAGCAACTTTTCGTTCTCCAAGACTTTAATCAGGTCAGTATCAACGCCATAAACTCATCGAGCACGCTCACGTGACAACGCAATTAACAGAACTTAACTTTAATGTGCACATAACATTTAATTCGATTTAATGCTCGCAAAAAAGGATAGGGTATAAACAGCATTGCCTTCCATAAAACTTCGACTGAGTTCTTAACCTCTGTTAAGTACCACCGTGCACAAGCTTCAGTTAAGACGTCTTGATATAATTTTTCCCTTCTTGAACTTCATTCCGGCTCCATGTCGCTATTATACAAGTTAAACGGTGTTGCGGTATTTACGGTAATTTGGACACATACGAGGAATTTTAATGTTTTATATGGTAAATAAAGGACACTGTTGCTGACGACAGTTTTAACTTGGAGTCATTTGCTTGCCTGAAGGGAATGTTTTGAAATATTACTTGAGGCCAGTTTGCCTTACAGTAATTTAGATGCACAAGAGGCATTTGGTATTTTTCTTTCGAGAAGAGGTTGCTTGGGGAGTTTCAACATACGGGTCGATTTTGGTCTTTTAAAGGCAACTTCTTAAGGTTCAATCGAATATTTTTTTGGTTCGTCTTCTTTTTTTTACCGGGGGGTGGGGGCCGTTTGCATGCCTGTTATTTTTCAAGAAAAATTGTTATCTCCCGTTTTTAGATTTCTCAGGTTACGGGTGCTGGTTTTGTTTCACTTGATTTTGTTATCTTAGGCCCCGACCATACTAATCCGTTTTCGAATGAAAACGCATACTTTTTGATGCATTTTCGCCTATCATCCACGCTAAAACGACCGAAAACGTTGATGAAAACGGAGATTTCGTAGACGGTTTCAAAAATGGAGCCTTTTGAAAATGCTCCGTTTCTAGTGTGGATAGCCGAAAACGGAGGCTTATGAAAACGGTGCCGAAAAAAAAGCACCATACACTGTCATCTCCATCAGCATTTTCGGACTTTTCAGTCGTTTTAATGTGGACGATAGGCAAAAACGCTAGTGTGGTCGCAAATATTTTGATACTAGTGTAGTCGGGACCTGAGTATACGTATGACAGTTGTATCTTTCGCGAATTCGAACCTTAACTGACTTGACGGGAATGAGAAAACGTTACGGGAAGACAAGCATGTTACAGAGCGTTAAAGAATCGCACAAAGTTGCGTTTCTCGTTTTTGGTGATGCATGCTTGATTGCCGCTTCCAAAGTCCAAACACGGAAAAGGGCGCGTAGGCCGCGTTCTCATTGGCTGAAAAACTTAAGTAAAATGGCATGTTTTCCTTGCTTGGAAAGAGTGCACTGGACAACTTTTCAAAACATTTGTCATGTTCTGCAACCACCTTGATAAAGCTCACACTATGGTAAAATCCCAAAAATTATTAAAATCCCATAGCTAACGCATCTTCCCGAGTTTTTTGTGAGAGCATACTCCCGGGAAATTATTTTTCTCACCTTTGCAAGTGGGTTAAGAAACGGTAGGGGTTGTACTTTACGAATTTTTATTACTTTCGGTGGCCACTGCAAAATCTCTCTGGAGTGCGTCACAATTTCTTTTAGTCTCCAACTTTTTTTTATCATTGTGGTTGTGTTGTTTTGCAGTCAGATGAACATACCCCTTTTATGAAAGATCAAGAGTGCAACATACAAAGTTAAGACTGGAAGAAAAGAGGGCTGTTCATAACGAGACATAGGAGATCTACAATAATTATTATCCCTTAGTGGCTTTATAGTTCACCTGTACAATTTGCTGCAAGTCTATTTCTTGTGGTTAATCATCTATCACCTTGATTTAGTGCTCACGTGAGGTTTTCACTTGTCAACAACTAATATTCCCTCTTCTACCACTTAAGAGTAGTTTGAAATAAATCTTGGATAAGACTGGAAAATGAAGAAGAAATTATTAAATCCTTATTTTGTAGCTATATTTTTCTTGACAAGAGCATTCAAATTGATGTTGCACTTTCACAGTTCCCTGTTACTGTAATCAGGCAACTGTGCGAATGGGTTTTTAGTGGGTATTTCAGAGAGATAATTTTCATCATACATTACACTTTGGAAATGTGATCAGTGACTTCTACCTGTTTTTTGTAATTATGAAATGACACTTCTTGTCAAGTTTCATTACACAATGTATCTTGTCTGGCATGATTATCAAGGTAAGAATATAGTTTTTGAGAAGAACTGTTCTTCATGATTCATAACTTATGTTTGAAAACCAACGCAGTTTTGAAACATCACAAACCATTACATTTGACAAACTATTTATTTACTGCTGGCCAGGTTCAAACTATTATATTTCACCCAATCTCATTTAGGCTCAATTTCCACTACTCTCTTGAGTTTGGTCTACATTCCTCCTGCCTTCAGGGGAGGAGCCCAGACTCCCTCCCTGAACAGCAGTTGGTAATTGAGCCTAAATCTCATTCTCTTCGATATTTTTAGTCCAGGAAGACTATAAATTATATAAGAAGTCCCTCTTTTCCCACGGTTCATCAAGTGAGAAGGAAATTGCAAGAGGAAAAACTGGCTTTGAAAATTTGCTTCTTGTTCCATGTACTACAGGTTAAGAGGAACTCCTATACATTAACTGTTTAATGAAAAATCACTTGACTGTCTTGACATTTGTCAATTAATTTTATTTTATCCACAAGGTTACAAATGGTCCTTTCAGCTTCCAGTCAGTCTGTCATACTCATCAGTCTACACAATTGACTATATTTCCTGCATGTTGGCTTCACGTGAAATACTCACCCCTAAAATGACAAAAAACTGGCAATCTGTTTCCAGAGAAGACCTGTTTTTCTCCAACACCCATGCATATTGGATGTTAAATAACACAATTTACAAGCTTTAAGTGGCATGAACTCAAAGGAAAGAGTAATATAGTACTGTAGATTGATCACATAATGTGCTTTTTGCAACAGTTTTACATGGATTACACTGCTTTTGCACTCTAATACTGGAAATAATGCAAGTGGTTGAAGTGCACTTAAATTTCACTAATCAAGTACATCATGCTACTGTTGACCGGAACCACTCATGCCAAACAAATTTGAGTCAGTTACATGTCATTCAGAAGGATACTTTCTCGATGAAGTCACCACAAAACGCTTAAGGGTTGGATAGACCTCCCTCTGATTCTGATAAAAATACATTGGCTGTTTTCTGGAAAAGTATATCATTAATAGGAAGTAATAGAACAGTGGTTCAGACATGCATAACAGTAGCAGCTGTGATAAATAAGGAAACTGTTCAGTGAAGACCCATTCTATATTCCATTGTGAGGTGAGGATCTGACATGGCCTCGGTATCTCCTGGAACTGAAATTCAGGGAAAAAAAAGTTGTTACAATCAAAACGACCACTAATTATTGAAAGTGTCATCCTCAAAAATATTGTAAACTGTCACTTATAAGCCCTGGGCTTATACAACTTTGTAAGGGCTTTCAGATGGGCTTATAAATAGAGAGCTTATTTCTGAGGGGGCTTATAACCGAAATAAAAAACATTTTGAAACGAGGCATAGCTGCACATGTTGATCAAAATAGGTTTTTCATTTACTGGTAATTAAGCTTTAAGGTGGCCGAACACAGTTTTCTCACGCACTTTTGTTGATGCAATTCAGTGCGTGCACAAGGGTTGCAAAAAACAAACGTCGTCAATGGAGCGATCATTTTATTTACTCAACACCCGCACTATCTGTGCTATTTTTCTCTATAATTGAACACAGTGTATTAATGGCTTTAGTCTTTTATTACAAAGATATGTTAGAAAAGGTAACAATGCAAAGAACCCAGCAATTCTCAGCTTTTCCTTTGTTACCGAGAGAACCCAGTTAAATGCAGCACATGCGTAGTGAGTCAAAAAATTGCGATTGAAAGAAAAATTGCACTCACGGAAATATGCCTATTTCTCCAGAACCACTCATTAGAATTTCACAAAATTTGGCACAAAAATACTTTAGGAAATAAGTAACTGGAGTATTGAAAATAACTGAACTTTAACAAAGGAAATTTCAGACATTCCCGTGAACCTTCAATAAGGGATAATTAAAGATCACTCTGTTAGATTATTAGCAAAATGGTGTTAACTTGTGAGAATCATTACAAGGTTGTTGCATGCAAATTATAAAGAAAATCTAATGACTAGATTTTCTACAAATGAAAAAACCGATTTTAAAGTCCTGTTTATATTTATTCGTGTTGCCATGGCAATGGCACATACATCAGCTTAACCGTCAAAAAATCAAAGTTTGTGTTGTTAACTTGCTGCCATTTTTGGCGACCGAGGGATCAAGGGTTTTAGAGAAAAAGGTGAATCAAACACAGGTATCAAAAACTGTGTTCAGCCACCTTAAAACATCATAATAAAACAAATTCAAAACAAGGAAAGCTTGAGGGGGGCTTAGATCTGGGGGGGTGAGGGCTTATAAGCGGCAGTTTATGGTATGGCTGTTTCAGTTCATAAATCCAGTTGATTTTATGTTGTGTTTTAAATTTTAAAATGAATGATGCAATCATTCAACCAAGGTAGAAAAAAATTTCAGTTGCATGTTCAAAGGTTTAAGCATTTTCAAGAAATATTAATATATAAAATAAAGAAAAAAAAACTTGTAACCTTCAATATGCATAGGAGACTACTTCAAGCATTCATCATACTTAATAGAGTATATCATCTTCCTCTAGTTTTAGCTAAGGCAAGACTTGTATTTTTCACAAAATACTTGCTTTTACAAAATACTTGCTATTTTAAGCTGAGGGCCCCAAGTTTATCAGTAACTTAAGTTACTGTCACGGGTCACCCTCATTAAATAAAGTCTTTCACTTCACTTCACTTCAACAAGTGTATCACAAAATTATGCCTAGAAATCTACATTATGTAATGTATATTATTAAAAACTGGATCATTGGATAATGGAATTCAAGAGTTTTCATTGGCTTAGCCATCATCATGTATGAGCAATTATACTGTATACTCATACTATATTTTGGATACATACATTGTATTATATTGTACTATGTGCAATCCAAATAAAACATGGCTTCGAAGTAAACAAAATAATTATCTTGTGTGTGTGTCTGAATTATTTTTTTAACTTTTTTCAAAATACTCAATAACTTACAGAAAAACTGTGTAATGTGTGTTACATTTAATGGTGAAAATAAGGGATTGTATCATTATCTTGACTCAATGCTGTCAAAGAGGAGGATCATCAAGCTATTACAGAATTCTTAGAATATACATGTACTCTTAAAGAATGGGCAGACAGAGGAGAGCCTATCTTGTTTAGGACTTTCTGTCATCATTTCAAACCTTGGCTTTACAAAATACATCACTGAGAGTAATGTGATTGTGTCATAGTAAAGGAACAAAGTTTCATAGTAGAAATTAATATGTTAACAGTTGCTATCATACCATTTAAGAAGTCTTCAAATCCTATACTCTCGTCAGTTCCCATTAGTGTATCTAGGGCAACCATCGAACTCGGCAGGCATGGCAATCGCTGGATCTTGATGTGGAAAGGTGTTAAAATTGAAATGGTAAATAGCTCAGATAAGGAAAGCTAAACCAATAAGTCATCTGTTTTCTTACAATGTATTGTAACACAATTTTACTGTTAAATTTTACAAGCAACTGAAAGGCTGTATTACATCCAAGATACATTGCCAGTGTCAGTGCCAGATTCTGTGCAACATCTAGCCATTGGGCCACCAAATAATAACATTAAACAAATTGACTTCATTATCCCACGTTCTACACTCTTATAGACCATACTAGACCAGCATCACAAACTGCAGCCAAGTGGTTTCACTTAATTTTTGGAAATTTTACTGTGTCATCTCTACATGTATTTTATCCATAAGAGTGTACAACACAGAAAAATGTGGTCATTTTGTTTTTCACTTTTATCAACTGCAAACATTTTCCAGCAAATTAGAGAGCAAATTAAGCAGAAATCGCATACATTCACAACAGCCCATAAGATCACTTCTTTTCTGCTTGAAGCCAAACAGTGCCTCGGAAATTCCACCCCACATGCCACAAATGACATACTATAGCAACTCCAAGTTTTAATTATTGGAAAAGTAGTAACTTGCGGAGGTTGCATTGAATTACGTTACAAATGAGGTAACTCCATTTCACAGACTGTATTCTCATTGACCCAATAGCTTCGACCAATGAACACACTAATTCTCTTAGTTATTATATACAAAATATATTATTACATATTGTTCTAGTTTACCTTGGATGCAACAGCTCTTTCCATTTGTAGTTTTAGTGGAGCCTGCAGACCTTGGGTATTTCTAAGCATCTTGAAATCAAGCATTTCTTGATTTTTTAGAAACTGGGACAACAAAGACACATGAAAATCACATTTATGATCCCGAGACAACTAAAGCAATACAACATATTTTTTTTAGTTTTAACTGCTGCCTACAACTAATCAATGGTTATTGTGAATGTCATGGTACCAAGCTATAACACTACAGACCTTGGTACAGTTGTCTACTGTGCTGCAACTTCCAGTAATTAATTTTTTGTTAAAAGGTGTTCTGACTATTTTTCTCTAAGATTTACATAAAACCTGTAAAATGTAACAAATCTACAACAACATTAGGTTCTCTTAACTCAAGCCCAAACATCTAGTTTAAAATTAATCCTCAACCACACAGAAAAAAAAAACTTTACATAAGTCCAAATGCAGAAGAAAAAAACTTTTTTTTTTGTTAAATGAATGTAAGTGACTCACGGTTTTCTCTGTAGCTTCTAAAGGATGACTTGTAGTTAATGCACTTTTGACATTTGAGAACCTTTAAATACATAAAAAAGAAAACATGACTAAGCACTCTTGAAGAACCTTGATTAATAAGTTGGACTTCTAAATGGTTTCAACAGGACTGTCAATAAGGGTTGTAACCCATGACACCTGCTACGGATGAGCATGTTTGATGGACCCTTGATGTTACGGGTGAACTTGCTTAAAGTTGATACAGTTCACTCAAAAGGAAACAAGTTTGTTATGGGTGTGAAGATCAAGGCTACATATGAATCAAAACTTGACAGCCCTGGTTTACATCAGTTGGCCATTCAACTATATAGAAAAAAACATTTTTTAACTCTACAGAAGCCATCATGGAACACAGTGCTGATAATTTCATTACTTACTTTAGATCAAACCAGTTTGATATACTTTGTGATTTGTTTTGTTAAAATTAAGCAATATGAGAGGAAGACAGTGTACAAGTTATAGATATATTCTCACCCTGTTCTCATTTGGTCTGGCACACCAAAATGACCCACAGAAGAACTTACTTCAGTCACAGGCTGGACTTTTCCAGGAAGTGCAGACTACGGTGATAGAAATATCAGTTAGCTCATTTATACAAAAAGTCCACTTAAAGCAACCACTGGTGAGTAGTGGGTATTGTAGCCAATCAGAAAACAGCACTCATGAAAGAACACTGGTAGATTGATACTAGTGGTAGTTGATGTTTGACCAGGAGCATCTTGTCTGTATCCAGAAGAAGGTCAGTAAAAAAAGGCCAACGAAAACTTCAAACTACGAAAGACCAGATTGCCAAGGTTGATAGCTTTTAGATAACAATACAGTAGAACCATGCGTATAAAAAACTTAATTAACACCCCACTACATGTACTGTATCAGTGAATTGCGGTCGTTTCGCCAACAAGTCGTTTCGCCAACAACTCGTTCACCAACGTCTTAGGTCGATTCACCAACGTCCTAAGTCATTTCACCAACGTCCTACCGGTCAATTCACCAACGTCATATATCCAATACTAACGAAAAAAAAAACTGCTTATTGATGCTTGGAATGCAATCCTGATCCTTGGGTGATCCTTGGGTCAAGAAATTTTAAGTCACTGCCAGTTTCGCTTGACTGACTTAAGATCAATTTGCATGTTTCTGATAGTTTCACAAGCCAGCTCATAGGCACTACATCGCGGTAATTTTCACAGTGAAAATTGACTGTTGAATACCAAAGTCCGATGGCTTCCAAAAGTTTGATGGCTTCCAATTCGCGGATAATGCATTACAATGTAAATTAACATTATATCTTTTCCTTCTTCAAAAGCAAACAGAGTTTGTTTTCATTTTCCACCCTTATAATCGAGTTAGAAATAAAATGGAACGTCAAGTAAATAACAACAGCAATTTTATTACAGTATATCGTATCAAATATTTCCAAGCTCTTGCATGGAAAATAACTCTAGGTAAGGGAATGAAATAAATGACAACAGACACAAGTGAAGGTAAACTTTAAACTTTTATTTAGACGTTGGCGAATTGACTAGTAGGACGTTGGCGAAGCGACTTAGGACGTTGGCGAATCGACCTAAGACGTTGGCGAACGAGACGTTGGCGAAACGACTCGTTGGCGAAACGACCGGATACCGTATCAGTAACACGAACAATGATCGCTGGATATTTACTTGAACATGTGCAGTGTGTAACGTTTGAGAAGTTTCATGCTTCCGCACTGCCAAATTCTCAATCTGCTAGAACTCCTTTTTTAAAACAAAAAATCATAAGCTTCTCCCCAATCTCTATTTTATTTCTAAGATTCATTTTTCTTTCCCTTCGTTGAGTTCCTTACTCGGTGACAGCGCGCACATGACACAGCGAAATTTTTACTCGGGACGACAAAGATAGCACGACAAGTACATTGGAACTTTATCTCGCTGATACTTATTCTAAAATATTTTCAGGTCTTAGATAATTACTTAAAACTATTTAGAACAATACTAGAAGAAAGAATGATACAGCAAACCACACCATTTCAAAGTCAATCAACTTACCAAATCGGCCATCTTGAATACTGTGTTCGAATGCGCATGCACATTCAGGAAGCCGCTCGGCAAAAGGACCGCAACCCAAAGATTTTTCCAGCTGTTTTGTGAGCCCGCGGATCATCGAGCTTAAAGCGCTACTGGGAGGAGCTTTTCCTTTTATGTTATAGTGGAACACTGAAAACCCGTTAGGTTATTGATCCCAGCCGTCTGTCGAAATGGCTGTTTTATTATTAGGCCGTTTCACGCACTGTTGGTTTTAGCCGCGGATTCAAAACAGTGATCACGTGAGAACAAACAACTCATGGCTAAGTCAGCAGAACAGCTGTTGCAAATTCCTCAAAAGTAACAAGTTCGAGACAAATCTAATCCATGCAGTGGAATCTGCATCGTTCCAGCTCTTCTCTGTAACATATCTTGAATAGGCCCTTTGCACGATCCGGTCACATGGAACGGAATTAATTATGCTGGGACGCAAGTTACACAGTGGGACTTTCAAAACAAAGGAAAGTGGGGCTGAACTGGTACGAGTTCCTTTGTTTTGGAGGTCCCACTGTGCAACTTGCGTCCCAGCATAATTAATTCCGTACCATGTGACCAGATCGTGCAAAGGGCCTATTGTATCTTTCTAGAAAATACCAAACTCGGCAAAAAATAACACACAAACTGCGGTGATAAACATGACTATAAAACGCATTGTTGTAAAGCAAAAAGAGAACAATGCGTTTTATTGTCATGTTTATTACCGCAGTTTGTGTGTTATTTCTTGTTTAGCTACGATAGCCAAAGAAAACAGAGTATTTACGAAACTCAACAAACTTGCAAACAAACTGTGAATCACCTTCTCCGAGGGCAGGAGATTCGCTCATCACACGATCATGAAATTCGTCATCACGTGATCACTTTTTTTTTTAAATCCGTGAATAAAGCCAAAGGTACGTGCGAAAAAGAAAGCAATTTTAACAGACCAACCGGGCTATGAAAATTTGGCCGTATTATCGGGGTGGCGCATTAACGGGGTTTTCTCAGAGGAAAATGTATGGAGAAAAAAGTGGCCGAGGTTAACGAGGTTATCGTAAGGCGGGGTTCCACGTGATTTTCCCGGTGATTTTCCCGGTGGTTTCCCAGTGCAATATCTTATCTGAACGGCCGACAACGTTAAGATACCGGTAACTCTGCTCATCTGCAGGCGGAATTTCTTGCGAATGATTTGTTCGTTTCGGCGGTGAAGATCGAGAAATATTCGCCTGGTGGCTTCCATATTTCATCAGAAGAATTGCTTACAATCAGTAAGTCAAGATTCAGCCTTTCTTAAAGTTAAAAAAATTGCAAGTTGGTTGAGTGACACAAATTTTTTTCGAAAAATTTAAGTGACT
Source organism: Orbicella faveolata (assembly GCF_042242905.1). Classification (NCBI taxonomy): domain Eukaryota; kingdom Metazoa; phylum Cnidaria; class Anthozoa; order Scleractinia; family Merulinidae; genus Orbicella; species Orbicella faveolata. The sequence goes on along the minus strand of NW_028301564.1, from coordinate 30,016,984 downwards.
CTATAAATACCCCTTCCACAATCTTTTTAAAACTCATTTGCATAAAAGTTGCATTTTACCATATGCATGCTAATATCAGTTTAATCAATAATAAATGGGTTCACCGAACTCGTTTTGTAAGGGCGTTTTAATAGGTATGATGTTGCTATGGTAACCTTTTGCTTTTATACTGCGGTGGGTAGCAAATTTAGTAAGATGACGTTTTCAGTAAGCTTGAAACCTTCGTTGATGCGACTAGTACTTATTAAAGCCAGACAGTTTCGCAAAAAAAAACCTCAGTCAACTGAACTTGAACCAGAATGAGGGTAAATTTTGCTACAGCATCGATAGCGCAAAGAACTTCTCGCCTTTATTTATAAGATGGCACTAAACCACCATTTTTATTGTTTGTCGCTTAATAAGCCGGTGCACGCGGCACGTGATGTTGGAAGAATGCGAGGAGCGATTACGCCAGAAAAGCGAGATAAAGGTAAGTGATCTCAGTGATTTACGCAGAATATTTCAACGTTATCCATTGCTTTATTATTTCCATTATACAAACTCTTGAAATACTGAACTTTATACTAGTCAACAGACATTTTCAAAGTGACCGTTACGGCATTTTTGAAAACTATTTATATCGTAATTATTAGAGGTCTAGAACCTAGAACTAATTATATTATTTCGACCCTACTTCACATAGAGCAGTTTTCAATTGAGTGTGGGAAGTAATTAGACGGTTACTTTGGTTTGTGTTTCGGTCTTACTAAGGTTTGCGACTGGGCGAGTAGTCTAATTGGTAAGCTAGTAATTGCTTTGGTTTTTGTTTTATGACATTCAATTGTTCGAAATCGCTCTTAACAGCGAAGTTAGTATAGATTGGTGAGGATTCCTATTCTTGGGCATATATACCAAGCTCTGTACTGCATAACGGACATAAATGAACTACATTCTTAACGGAATTGTAAAAGAATGGAGCTAGACAGCATCCTAAGTGACAACCAAAAGCACACAACAACCCTGCTAGTGCCCAGGTCATGCTGCTAGTGCGGTATTTAGTATACGTTAAAACCTGGGTTCCACATGAAGTACAATGTGCCGTGGTTGGAACATCTTCGAAACTCGCTCGTCGTGGCGGAACTTCAAACTTTCTGTGATTTGTTCCATCATTTGCCTCTTGATTACGATGGCTGGTGCCTACGTTGCTATCACTGCTTTCACTGAAATGTCCCTCCGAATTTGAAGGCAAGCAAATTATCTTGGGAGCTCTACAGAAAGGCCGATGCATTGTCGGGTCCTCACGACCAGAAGAATGTTTCTCGATTGAAAACCCGCTATCTTTCTCAATTAACGCCGGAGCAGCAGAAAGACTGATGCGAGAAATGCTTGAACAATCGGAAAATCGACTAGCTGCCGTCGACAGGTAAATGTTGGAAATTCCTTCAGATCCTGCCAATTAAAAACAAGTTTCGAAGTTTTAGCATAATTTAGGCCTGGTAGTAGCCCCTCCCCCTTCCCCCCTCCCCCATAAATTTCCTGAGATCTTCAGTAAGTAAGTTATTCAGGTTATTTCGCTCGTTTTCATCTGAGTGTGTATATTTTCATACGCTTTGGCATTCTGGCCTCCTGATACGAAAATGTTCTTCAAAGGAAATATTTTCCTATAGAATAGAAAAGAATTATTTTGCTTGACAACAAAATCGTAGATTTCCCGAAGTTTAAAAATTGAAAAAGCGGCCAAAGTAACGATGCTCAAAAGGTAGCGACCTCTAACGTTCCTTGTCTTTTTTTTTTTTTTTCTGAAATAATGGAAATACTGAGATACTATAATTCTGTAACAACTAACTTTACCGCTTAACTGATTTGTTGTTTAAATTAGATGACCCAATATACGAGAAAATATATTTCCTGTTCCGATTTTCACGGCTTTTATCATTTTATCTATTTCGTCCGCGTCAGTTCCGATCAGTTTCTCCAAAGCATTTTGCTTTATTAAGATCAATAGGTCCTATAATATACTACACGTTTGGCTACTCGAAAGTAGCGACTCTCCGAAAGTGACGATAGGAAAAGACTGCTGATTTCCGATTAGCAACGACAAAGGGTCGTTACTTTCGAGTCCTCGCGGTATTAGTTTTAGAAGCTCCATTCTCACTGTCCAGACAGCCTGCGTTGTATCCAAGTGTTTGCTAAAAGGTCCAGTTTGGAGAGTGTTTTGAAAAATATCTGTCTTTTTGTAAAAGTAAAAAATCCTTTTCAATAGTTAACGTGTTAATGCCTCTTTGAAAATCTTACGATCACTATTTTGAGATGAAGAACACGAAATGTACATACTTGTGGATGCAAAAAAAAGCAAATTTCGAACATTGTTATCGTCTAGTACACCTTAAACCCAACTTTCGAGCGGAGAAGAAAAATAAATAAATTCATGTAACCCAATCCAATGTTCCTTTCCCCCTTGCATGCGACAGGGTCTAAACTAGGCCCTCTTCCGTCCCCAGATTCGTTTTATTTTGATTCGAAAATCAAGAAGAAACATACTCCAATAGAAAAATTCGTTTTCATAACTTGATCCAGCCTGACATGAGGATTTTCCCAGGCTTAACTAATTACTCTACATGTCAAGCAATGGTCACTCACCGTGAACTGCACATTCCTGAATTTTGTCCATGGAACGTTTCCGCGAAAAATCATTCAGCAATCTTTACTCCCATGTAACACAAAGTGAAAAATTGTCTTTTCTGATTTTCCGAACTGCACTGACGTCCTTGACTGTTGTGTTTTACCTTTGTACATGCCGCTTATGTAAATTCAAAATCAGATTTTAAGCGCACTCATTGTGTTGAAAATTACAATCAGGATAACTGTTTGTCAAAGCTTCAAATCAGCGCCGGAAGATATTGAAACTTTGAGTCAAAATTCTCAAATTTTGTTTCTCCACACTGACTTCCAAAAGTGCCGAGGTAAACAGAGTTAAAAGCTCAAGTACTCAGCCTGTGACATTTTAATGCATTTTGGAAAATCTTCGTGTCTTCTTGAGAAACATGGTCTGTTACATCACAATGACGTAATAAGATTACATCACGTTGCTAAGTAACTTCTTATTCTAGATCTGACAGACAGGAATGCGGAAGATTGGGACCGATAAGATTTATACCGATTCTTGGCTGTCGATCAATATTATAGAAAAAATTAATAAAGCGTCGTGTTTTTCAAAAACCTTAACTTTCAATTCCGAAGCGTCTGAACAAGTTGCAGCTATTTTTTCTTAGCAGCGATTAACAAAGAGGATTGTAATTATCAAGTTTTATTTCCCTCGGGCTCACCTGCATGAATCAGTAATCGAAAAAGACTTTCTGAAAGCAAGCTATTTGCATTAATTGTTGTAGTTGACATTTAGAAGATCGACATAGGTTTGCGAGAAGGTCTTGATCAGAGTGATAAAATCTCAGTTAGAAGTTAAATTTTTGGCGATTTACCAGCTGTCATTTAAAATTTAAGCCTTTTTCTTAGTTATCGGTAAGTTATGCAAATCTCAGATCCCAACTATTCATTTCGCGTCATTTCTCAGCTATCTTGAGAGGATTATCTTGTGAATAATCACCCCTCTTATCCAGCATTCTCTCTTGATATGCATGGTATGCCAGTTCTAGACCTTTGTAGGGAATAGCCGTGACGTTAACCTTGCGTTTTAGGTCTGTTCCAGGTTTCCCCAGATTTTACGTGAGAAAACCCGTGATAGATGGTGAAGAAAAGATATGTGGATTTGTCTCTCTGGGCCTCTCTCCTTATTTACCTTTTCAATGTGTTTGCTGGTGTCCTCCACAAATCCGATCCTGAAATAAGGCCAAGGCCATGACTACTTTTCTTTCTTCACCAATACATACTCCAACCCTTTCGTAGCTCTCAAATGATAAGGTTTCCACTCTGGTCTTCGTATATACGACACAGTGATAAGTAAGGGCAAAGTATTGTTCATGCTTGTTTATCGCTCTCTTTAATAGCGCTTTTTAATTGTAAAACCACAACCAAATCCTCTGCAAGTTTATAAACCAGTCACGGCGTGTGTATATGTAAGAAACAAAATGAACCAATGAGAACACTAATCAAAGGGAATTCGGGTAATCGGTACCGAGCGCGGGGAAAACGACAGCGACCAATGCGCAATGCGAAAATGTAACTGAATACCGAGAATTGATTTGCCAGCAGAATCTTAAAAGAGCCATTAACATAAATACTTTATTGGACTACAACCATGGACTAATTGTGTTGAAATGTGCTGAAAAATGGTAAAATGTAAACTTGTGTTGAATGAAAGTGTTTTGTCGACTTTGCACAGGGGTAGGGAGGGGCAAAATGCGTTCAGAATAAATTTTTCCAGCCCTTGTAACCAAGGTTGTAGCTAGCTTATGCGGTCCGCACTGGGGAATATTGGTCTCGTTCTGCAGTTATTTACCCAATACGGACCGCACGCTAGTTCAATAAGCCAATAATCTGCTATACTAACTAAGTGCGAGGGCCTTACTGAGGAATATTAGCCCGAGATCGTGGCAGTACGGACCAAGCGCAGCGAGTTCTGCACAGAAAAGATCGTGGGCCAGTATTCCGCAGTACGGCTCGAGCAAGCTAGGTTAGTGATTAGCTCATTATGTATGGCACTCGAATCGCTAGCGATTTCTACGAAGTTATTGTTGATGAGGCCAACGGCCGGATCAGCAATCACCTCATAGAAATCGAGAGCGAATAATCTAATTTTTCTTGTCCTTTCTTTAGTGTTTTTGAGAGTTTAATTTTCCAGTAACGTTTCTAAATCTTCCTTGAAACATCTGAGAAACCAGAAAACGTTGCAATTATGTGGAAAAGCTACTGCACATGCATTAAGACTGATAATGTACGAGTAACTCAGCCAGTAAAATTGCAATATTTCCATCAGTATACCTAGTAGAATTCTACTCATAACTCTTATGAATAAAGAAAACGTTTTCATTGATTTCTAAAGGTCTGTTGTTTTCCATTGTGTTTATCATCAGGTGCCCCATGTTCTTTTATTCTACTCCGGTATCAATCTTTCTTTTTCTGAAAGTTTTTTCCAGAACTAACCTGATCAAAGCAAAAGTTTGCATACGAGCCAAGTGGCCAATCCTGCAGGCCGGCGCTTATCTCCGGGTTCCGTAACGTGAAGTGACTAGGAGCATTCTAACTCCCCCCTGGATGGGATTTTAGTCCATTACAGGGTTACCGCCCAGCACTAAGTTCGCCGGTACCCATTTATACACCTGGATGCAGTGCGGCACATGTACTGTGAAAGTAAATTGTCTTCTTGCCCTAAATATACAACACAATGTCCCCGGCCAGGCCTTAACCAGGACCACTCGATCTGGAGTCGAGCGCACTAACCATGAGGTCAGCGCTCCCCCAATGATCTAAGCAAGGATTCCAATAATTAACTGAAAGACAGCTCACCGTTAAAAGCATTGAAATAAATGTAATTGTAATGTTTTAGTGGAGTTGAATTTCGAGTTGATAATGGTTTCAGAATCTTATCGTCAAAATTGCTACGAACGATTTTAAAAGCGATGATTTAAGACATCATGAAGAAATAGAGATTAAGAGTCGCTGAAAAAGAAAACTAGAAAAAATAAAGTTAAAAATTTCCTCAGTCGGCCAATGAAAGTTGAAGTTGAAGCGTTGTACTTTTTCTGTACTTTCGTACTCAAGTGGTGAGATAGCGCATGATTGAACAAGCTTCTTATTATCTATTTATTTTTCTTTTTTTTCGCTGCTGCAGGATAACATTTGGCGCGTAGTTTGTACGTGCCACCAGTAAGCAGCAGCCTTGATCTTTTGGTATTTCTATTTCTGTATTTATCAGGTGTTAGTAAACGGTCACTACCTGATACTGGATGCTGTTTGAACTGTTCTCGATCGTTTTTACACGTGCTTGCTCAAAAGACCTATGAAATGATTGAAAAGAAAACATACATATATGAACCGGTGTTCTGTTGTCGGGAATCTGTTAATAAACGACTTGTGTAATCCATCAAAGACTGTTTTCCGCTTAAAGAAATGAGGCACTTAACGTTTTAATTGCAATTTGTACAATTCTGTTTGATTATTCATGGCTTAAAAGCCCAATTTTTGTACACCGATTTTTAAACTCTTAGAATGCTTATCTTTTATCGTCATTCGTTCTGTGTTGTTGTTAAATATTTTCTACAATCAAGACGTTACGTCAACATTTGCCTTTACGTGGAAATCCATCTGTTTACCTCGAAAGTTGGCCATTTTTATCTTTTCAGAACAAAAAAGTGGCGTATTGCTAACTGAATCAAACGTTTACCGTAAAATTATTTTAGCCTCCGGCTGTTTTATGAAAATCGTAACAGTTCAATTAGTTTGGCTGTTTTTATGACCAAAATGGGCACATGGTTATGACGTGAGGGCACGAGCAAAAACAATCATTCACTTGTTACAACAAACACAAGGTTTCAATAGTTACATCTTGCACTTGATTTTATCTTCTCTGGAAAGATTAGCTGTGATACAGCGGGTCAAACGCGGTTTAGTGCCTTTTTGGAATGTTTCTGTATTCTCTTTAATGAGGCAATTCGGTTCTCTGGCTAAAAACATGGCAATTTCTAAATTGAATTATCAAATACAATTACCCGCTTGGCGCTACAATAAAACATTAGTACTTATTTCGCGGCACCCCTAGCGATGGCGGTCAAGCAAAAGCAACATTGTTAGAGTCTGCTGGTCACCTGTGTTTATTTTCTGTCTCTCAACAAGCCCGCTAGACTTGCCGTCGCCGGTATTTTAAACTCTCAAGCGTTCCAATTGTTTGCCTCATGCTTAAGGCTCCTTTCAAACCCCGAATTTCTTTTGTTTAAGTGTAACCCATTTTTTCACATCCCATTCTTTGAAATAATTTCGTAGCAAACTTCGGTTGATAGATACTTAGATTCTTCTATAATCTTTAGGACCTGGCGTTAAAAGTTTTAAAGTAAACTAAGTATCTTTAACTTTCATTCCTAGAGGTTACGCTAAGAAACGAGCGATGCAAAAACTTTTCTATTTTTTTTTTTTTTTTCATGCAAAAGCACTCTTTAAACTGAAGGTGTAAGTTCTGCAAGTACAATTATACACTGAGTTACAAATAATTAATTCTTAAAGCGTTAACTGCACCCAGGTCTTCCATAATTAAGGCCCAGTTCAGACGCCGAACTTTTCATGAGCCGAACCTAATACGTTGAATTAATTACATGAAAAGTTCGGCGTCTGAATCAGTTAAAAACGGCTATTTGAATTTGGAACGGCTCAGCCGTTCTTCCCGCCTAGCTCAGCCGGGAATTTCGGCTTTCGAACGGCTTTAATTCAGACGTCGAACTTTTCATGAGCCGAACCTAATGCATACACCTTGTCTGAAAACCGCTGATGTTTCGATGTGTTTTGGTTCGAACTAAATTAAGTTCGGTGAATTAAGTTCGACGTCTGAATCAACAGGAGTACTTTTGATAATTTGGGTCGGTCCAAATTCGAATTAAGTTCGGCTCATGAAAAGTTCGGCGTCTGAACTGGGCCTAACTTGTATTACATTAAAAGTTAGAAAACATTCTCTATGACCTTTTATTACTTATGTGTTAGAGCATTTCACAAGCAAACGAAAAGAAATGTCATTGTTTACACCAGAGATACAAAAACAAAAAAGATTTTAAGATTTTGGCTGTCCGGTTTGTGTAAAAAAAAAGCAAAAAAACAGGTGCTTGAGACTTAAAGCCTATCCTCTTTTCATCGTAACCCGGTCAGAAACCTTAACACGAAGCAGCGACACAATCAATTTAGGAGGTTCATTATATCATGAGGCGGTGCGTTTCATTTAAATATACTTTTATCTTGAATATTAATTTAGTGTCCTCAATTTATTATTTATATTTTCTTGTGGCCAGTCTCCGTTATTCCTAGTTAAAAGGTATCAGAACAAATCGCGTTAAAAAAAAGAGCGTTCACTAATTCTTTTCCGATCTCCAATCTGGCCTTAAATAACCGCAAGATTATGTATACATTATTAAAATACTGCGTTTCACTAAATATATAAATTTCTATATCAAGTTTTTTCGGTAGCAATTGGCTAATTTCTCGTTTTATTAATTCGAAATGCTGGATCATCGGTGGTAACGATGCAAGGTAATTATAAATTACGTCTCCCACCTTCGTGTTTATTGACTTTGTAGAATTAAGACAATATAATGAGGAAGAATAAAAAGAAAGGCATGATTTTATCATGTGTAAAAACAAAACACGTAATTTGTGACACGCTGAAATACTGACAAAACGGAAAGAAAACTCATAAAAATAAACTTGGAAAGCTGCTTTATACCTGATCATGAAAGAGAATGGATAATAGCCAGTTTGCCGCTTTGAGAAGCCAATCAAAAGCCACGGCAGAAAAAGAAATCGACGGTGTCAAAAGTACAGCAGACCACTGAAGTCTTACGTGTGGCCAGTCAATAATTAAAAAACTTTCCTTCTCGCTCAAGTGCATGAATCGACTCTAACACGTGCATACAAGGGACATGAGTAAAGCCAGCCCTAAAGTGATAATAAAACTCTTCAAAACGTAATACAAAGAAACTGGATCTCCAAGAGACTTAGTTAAAGACACAAGAAACACAACTCACGTGGCATAACCGCGCGAAATACCTCCTGCGCGTGCGAATTTCCGCAGAACTAAAAAGTTCCGTTAGTAGATGTGTGATCTAATTTCATTAACCTCGCTAATGCTGTCTAACTCAACAAAAAGTTTTTACTGGGAATGAGCATCGCAAAACATATGCGATCTCTAGCAACTGAGCGATAGAGTTCAAATGCGACCTTTGGTTTTTGTGTAATTCGTGTATTCATATCCAAGAACCAAATGTCCCTCTTGAGCTTTTTGAAAACTTAATTAATTTCAATGACAGAAATGTCTTGATTATTTAAAATGACAGGGTTAGAGACGAAATGAATTTCTTGTTTATTCCTGTTGAGAGCCTTCCTAGCCGTTTGCAAAATGTCCTTCGTGCAATCTGAAACATTTGAAATGAAATTTTTGCACTTTAATATAGAGAGGAGATTATTTTGAATCAATTCTGTAAGTTTTAAGATTTCTGCGAGTAGTAGGCGCAATGAATTTCGCGAAGCTTTCCTTGCAAAACGGGAGCGACCGACTTGAATTTTAGTTACCGAGAAGAGGCGCAAGGCAGCCACAGCGAAGGAACAACAGAACACAATATACATCAGTGGGATATTTGCATGACTAACAGACAACGGTGTTATAATAAATGGCTACTGGTTGTACATTTATTTGTCTAAGTTGTATTCGAATGATGCCAAAGGCTTTTTATTGAACCACAGCATTTGAAAATGTGCTTTCAAGTTGCTGTGATATTGATTTTGCTCACTTTTTTTCTGTTCTGTCGACAAAACAAAACAAAACCAACGCAAATATGGCGAACGCGAGCTTACATCTGTTCCGTAACAAATGCTGCCGTGTGTTTATTTTATCTTATTTTTGTGTTTTGTTCGTCGTATCTTTCATTGCAAGATCTCCTTTCTGCCACAAAAGGCCGCGGGAACAATTAACAGTGAAAGAATGAAGCTTTTCATACAGACATAAACGATTTTTTTGTTGTTCATTCGTACACGATCACTCGTGGTAAAGTTAGTTTACAATGAAAATGAGCTCGAGAAAAACGTTACAAAATGAAATGGCTTATTGTTTAAATTACACCTGCTTAGAGGCTCGCGTTTTCTTTCTTTTTCTTTTTCTGCTGAATAAACTGAACCACGCTTTTAAATAATATTTTTCCGAGAAACAAAAACTTTAATTACACCAGTGTTACTGGAAGCTGCACCTAAAAGCAACCAAATTCATTTTATTGTAATTTTCCTTGGGTTTGAATTGGTAATGTTCGGTTGTTTAAGTACAATAAAGTTTAAGTTTAGCGAATATACCCTTTTGACGGAAAGAAGGATAAGCAGAGATTACAAAAAAATGACAGCAGATATAAAACAAATATCTTTCGCTTTATCTCAACTTTACGTATTTCCTCAACACATCTTCTTTCAGCGTCCGTAGAATCTACAATACAAGAGAAACGCGCGAAAGGGCGGACTTGACGCGTGGGTAGCGCGTGTCTCGTGCCTAGTCGCGAGGCACGCAATGCGTACGTAATCGGTAATGTGCTAAGAAGATAATCACGATTTTGCCATGGTTACGGGAGGTAGTTAACCTTGGCTTTCTAGAACGTTCTAAAAGTACGATTTTTCTTAGCGCTACATTGTTGATCCACGTTTTCTATTCAGTTTGTGCACGAAACGAAAGAAAGGATTTGTAACAAAATATTCTTTATTTTCGGTGATTTCAATGCATTTTTGCGGAAACAAAAAGGAATTTTGTCTCGAAAAGTAATCAATTTTCTAAAAGCTATTGGGCGTAATTACCCTTCTATTTTTAACAAATTTGCTCTAATGTAGACGAAAGCTTACACGCCCGAAGGCCTTCTTAAGGCTTTAATCATTTTTCCGCTCAGAGCGGATTTGCTCTCTGCACAGGAAACTTATGTCGGCTTCTTAAATACAAACAAAAAAGGATACAAATTAATTTTCTCAAATTACCAAATTAAATAAATGTTCTTTGATAGTTTAAATGGCTCTCAAAGATGCAAATTTGATTCCTTTTGAAGTCAAACAAAAGCAGTTCTTAAAAGAGGTTTTTTGTAACCTTCCGACGGGATACATGCACATTTCACTGTTTGGAATTAACGCACCGGCAGCCATAGTTCAATGGATTTGGTGGCACTTAGATTCATTTCCGTTTAAGCATCATTCTATAATTAAAATCTTGAATTTTCATAAGCGGTTTGAAGCAAAAAACGAATTTATTTGCCAAAGGGGAATAGTTATTTTACCGGAAATTAATTTGTTCACATTTATTAGTCTTCTTTTGCGAATTAGAAGCCGATTCACCTGTCGTTGTCGCTTGTTTGTCGAAATAACCAATTCATTTATTTCGTATGAAACTTTCGAGCTCACGATGTTAGCGCCTCATTTATTTTTTCGTATTTTTCCGTTGCACTATGTATTTCTCTTTGATCATAAAAGAACAGATTTGCCTAAATAAGAACTGATAGATATTTCGAAAATGAGTTTTGTTTACGCAAAATAATGTAGCACACGCCCTTAATGTAAGATGAACCTTGAAGACTAGTCACAATGTTTAAGTCAATGGGTGACTGGTGCAAACGAGAAAGCAACTACCCAGAATAAATGACGAACTAAGGTGAGAAATGTGAAGAGCGATTAAAGTTTACGAACCGTTGCTGTGCTGGATAAGTTAAAAGGTGTGTAACGTTTTAAACGCTCTCCATTTAGAAAACGCTATTGGCACCTTCTGCCAGCTTATGTTAATTACAAACTTCTATTGATGACACGCGTGTGCAGAATTAAGATAAGAAATGAGACTAAGAGACTAAGTCAGGCTGAAAACTTGAAAATGTAACCGATATTGGCTATAATAGAGAATGTCAGAGAAAGAGTATGAATTGATTAGTGCTCTGGTTAATTGAAATGAAAGAATGATTTAACGCTGAATGCCGTGCGCCGCACTCCATTTAATTTTAGACAACTGAAGCCAAATGTATTTGTATCAAGGGGAAAAAAGCTATTTTTTTTACTATCATCGAGCACATTTTGAAATCACCGTATAGCCAGAATATTTTTTTAAAAAAAAAATAATAATAATACAGAAATGTTATTACTAACAAAATACAGCATCGTCAACTTTGCTGCCTTCCCGTGGGTCTATAAAAAAAAAAATTGAATTACGATTGCAATGCTATAATTCATGACGGCAAGGTCAGCGCAAGGCTTCAAAACATCCTAGACTGTTTCAAAATTAATTATCAATATTTAAACACGAAGATGCTTTATACGATACCCACAGAGCTACATAATGACACCAAGCCGAGATAAAACGAACAACGATGAGGTTTTAATATTCACTTACATTTTGCTTCATCATGAATTAACATTTAAAAGCCATTTTTGCCAGAAGAGAAAAAAAATCCAGCGAAAAGGCAATACTCTCTCGTGCTTTGAAACTTCATCGACAAAAGACGGTCAGAAATTGTTCTTAATCAAGACGTAGAAAAGACGAAAACCCGTGCGAACATCGCGGTCATTTCGTACAAATATAGCATCCACCGGTTTCGTTTTGCAAATGAACTTTAAATTAATGACATGAAGTTTGACAGTGAAGAGGCAGGTGCGAGCATTTTTCTTTGCCAAAGCTTTAGCTTGTAAAACAGACTAGTTTATAGCTGCAGCCCTTATCTAGGTTAATTACCTTAAAAGATAGCATCTACACGCGGGCGTGTGTTAATCAATTTTCTCCTAAATACACCGGCGGAAACGACGAAGGAAAGATTCCGCACCACTGGGCTAAATGACTCGAGAGAAGGTCACCTATTTCCTGCACGATTTAACTCTAAAAATTTTGAACCAAGCTAAATATAACATAAAATGCACTGTGCCATCATTCAGCCTAACACTAATACCATTTTTACAGGTTATATTACCAATTCCTCTCGCAGTGGTTGGTTGATACAAAGATAAAGACCGCGACATTTTAATTTGTAACTTGTTTGTAAAGTTTCAAGTGCCTTTCTTGTTCTTGGCAAACAGCCTTGAAATTTGAACTGAACATTTTCCTCGCTGTTAAGTTTCCGTTTATGTCGATTAGCATAGCTTTAAGTTTCATTATTCAGGACAATCTGCATCGAGTTATCAAGGCTTCTTTCTCCAGTCTTAATCAGTTTTCCTTAATTTTACGTAAGCCGTTATGAATAAGTTTGAAGGATGAGCGGGGATTACTCTGGATTTAATCTTAAAATTCTTTTAGATTAACCGTATTTTGAACTACACCTCCACAGAATGGCAGTATATGGCGAAAAGCGTCTGTATTAAAAATTGACAGGTTTTCTTGCACCCTTAAACGAAAAAACGAAGCGATTTACAACCTTAGTTAAAATATACTGCGGGGGCGTTTTTTCGTTGTTGAAGAATTATAGATCTCCAAATAAAACTGCTTAAATTACACTCTAGTTGTGCTATGCTAATTTGTTTCAAAAAAAGATACATACAAATTCTTTAGTTTTCGAAGTTTCTTTGTTCTTTATTTCTAACATTTACACTTTACGATTTATTTTTAAGGTTTTGAAATGCTCGTGATTGTCATAATCTCTAAAATAAAGTAAAAATAAAGTATCGATTTTATAATAGTTGACGTAATTGGTTATGAAATGGTTGTGAAAAAGTAAGATTTTGTTTCAAGGCTTTAGAACATGTGTAAACATTCTGGTCTCACTAACAACGATATCTCTACTTTTCTCTCTCCTTTTAGCCGCAAACCCCAACGAAGCACCAACTTTTTTCTCGTGATTTCGTTTTATAGACAAACTCTCTAATCGAAGCGACTGGTGTCATTGAGCAAATAGGCGTCTCTCGGGAAACGCACGCCAACTGATGTCAATTAACAAGCGACATATGCAATTTGTAGCACGTTTTAGCAAGGGTACACACCAGTTTAACTATAGCTGTTACCATCACTACTTAGTAGAACCCCAACAGTTGCCACGATTCGAGGTCTATAAAAACCGTGTCGCCCGCCTACTATTTCCAACTGAAAGTTATTTACTCAGTTGGGCGTCCTTTCGAAGAATTAAAACTTCTGTTTTGCGCTTGTTAATTTTCCCATACTCTGGTAGGGCGAGCTTAATTCGTAAAGAAGTGGATTCTCTATTATGGCGCATGGAAATCTGTCAGTGTAAACTAATTGTAGGTGTCAAAGTGAGTTGAAGCTAACGAAAAGATTAACAAAGTCAATTCTTGGCCTCAAACCACGGTTCATGCGTCATCTCACAAAGTACCCGCACGTAAACAAAGTTTGTGGCCCATTAAATTGATATTTAAATGCGTGCAAACGAATCCCTCGCTTATAAATCTCCATTTAAGCAATGCCAATTGTCGAAGATGTGATATTGATGAATTAACGAAGGCGAATTGTCAGCTTAAATCATAATAAAACAAAAAAAAATGGAACGCGAAACGTCGCAAAACCAGAGGTCGATTCGCTTCGATATTCGTCATATTCCATGAGAAAAGTTTAAATGCATCTTGCAGTACACGTTTTTTTCAACAGGAAAAAATACTCATTTTAGTCGAAAGCGATGCACTATCAATTGCGGTTTTAAACCTACAGGTGGACATGTTAACAGTTTGACTCCATGAAATAATTATGTTTTGTTTCTGAGTGGAAATCGACATTTCCACTTTGAATCATTCCAAGAGGAATTCCCAGGTTTTTCCTTTTGAACTTCTGGTCAAGGTTATCTCTTTTGGCGAGTTTTAGCTCGAAAGATAGTAATTAATTTCAATTAAATTGAGGTTCCTCGCTGGGATGAAAACTAAAAGATTGCCATTTTGTGTCATTGTTCAAACAATGTGATACAACAAATTTGGCTAATTTGATCTCCCTAGGCAGCGTTCTCTTAAAGTAAAACTAATTTCTAATAATTTTGGGCGCATAATTAAGTGGAATGTGGAAAAGGTATTCACTCGATCCATGATTTCATGTTTTTCAAGGTCTTATAAGCCTTGAAACAGATATTGCTTTCTGCCAGAAGCGAATAACCATTAATTGATCTTAATGTAAGACTTTGGGTTCCGTACTGAGAGAAGAACGAATTTCGACAAAAATTAAAAACGAACAAATGTAGTTAAGCCTGACCGAAAGTTTCGATAAATGCAGCTAAGGCAACAAAGATTTTCTCTCTTTAAATTATCTCTTTATTTATAAGAACCAATGGCCTCTAATTTCTTAAGGCCTTCGATAATTTTTCTACAACAATTAAAGAGAACATATGTTCCCATGAAGTACTTTGTACAGCCTCGCTTACTCGCTAAAAACACGAACTTGCATGACTACAGCATACAGATATCATATCAGTTATGATTGCTTCTTCATATATTTACAACATGCTTCTAGCCTTTCTGTCATCGAAAGTCTTCCGTATCGTAATTTCTAAACTCGGTCGCCGTTTCTTGTTTCATGACTACGGCTCCAGGCGACGCACTTCGCCAAGAAATTAATTAGCCGTATAAAGAATTATCCGATTTACTCATCCATTTTCGACACCTTTTTGTTTTACAGAACTATTGTACAAAAAGCCTTTACCTTATTCTACAATTCTCTACATATTCAAATGTACACGATTTGTTGTTCTTCGCGCTAAAATGGTCAATACAACCTCTCTAACTTGAAGGTGACAGCGGGTTTTGTGTGTTTTCGGTTACTTGGTGTTGGGCAGCTTTCTTGTCTTTTTTCCACTTAACACGGCGATTCTGGAACCAGATCTTGACTTGTTTCTCGGAGAGATCCAGCAAAGCGGCGATTTGGATCCTGCGAAGCCGGGATAAATATCTGTTTTGGCTAAATTCTTTCTCGAGCTCCAATAACTGCATGCTTGTGTATGCCGTGCGAATGCGCTTTGACCTGGAATTTCCTCTGTTCAAGTTGTTGGGCTCGGCGCGGGATACTGTTGGATGAAAAAAGATGTGTTTAAGCGGTTTTATCTCCAAACACGATCGAGCATATACATAGATAAAAAAATGAAACTTCATGATTCGAAGTCTGGAGTGGGCCAAAACTTTGGCGAAACACCTGTCATTATGAGCAGATTAGATAATGCGGCTTCGCGGACTAAAAAGGTAAAATTACAGATAATTACCGTATGACACTAAACGGAGGCGATCTTCCTCAGTGGTTGGGTAATGTGGCTGTAAATGACTGTGTTCGGCTTTTAAGAACTCTTTCGAGTAAAGGCTCGCTGCATCAGGAATTGATGCACCGCGGACGTGTAGAAACGGGTGAACGGCCGGACTTGTAGGAATACAGAGCTGACACAAACCCGATGCTTCTGACTGCGAAGGCGTCCAACAACACGAACAAGGAACTGTTGGTTCGAAGCTGTGTCTTGATTCAGCGGCGATGGAGGCGCTCGTAGTTTTCGGTTTGCTGCTCTGGATTAGCGACTCGATGTAAAAGGAGGAACTCATGTTGATGCTTGCACGATGACAGACTACTAAGTTCTACCCGTGGCAGCTATAATGAGACATATATAGTGTTAAGCGCACGTGGCCTATGTTGCCAAATTATGTTCACTATTGTGCGAATCATAAAGGAATATCATAAATAATGAACGAATTTTAAAGCTTTAGAAAAACAGTTTAAAGCACGCTTAATTACTGATACAGCCATTCAAACTCGGCCAATGATTACCTAGGTGGGGGCGTGGTGTAACTGCGCTTGTTTCTCTTCCTCTTATTTATTTTCCTTAGAAGAAGATTTACTTCACAAAACGCAATCCATTGATCGACAGGCCGGTGGATCTCGGCTAGGTGATCGTTCCAAGAAAACGTCCACCAGTAAAACTAATCAAGACGGAGCTGGCCCCATGATGTTCTTTTTAAACTAGTCTTTGCTCTGTATCACCTGCGAAGTCTTGATGACATTTCTATTTCCAATTGTTAACCATTCACTCGGCCTTTTTGGTGTCAATGTAATTAACTTTTCATCTATGCTCTTGCAAGCACTATTGTGACAAAGTTTAGTTTTCGCCAATTGACAATCGCATTTCCTGTATAATAGCAAACAGCCTTTTCTGCCGAGCGCGAGGATCCGGTTTTTGAATTAAGCCCCATATAGAAAGGCAAACAAGCTAAAATTCATTTATTCTTGGTGGATATTTCCTAGTTTCTTTCTTCCTCCAAATGTTTAATTTGGACTCTAAACGCGCTCTTTTTACCGCCAAATTGATAACCGTGTAAAACGTAGTCTCCCCATTCAATTTAATCAAGATTGTTTTCGAAATCCCTGCTAGCATCATTTTGTAGATTTATTTGCTTAACAGTCACCAAATAAATTGAATTTTTTCAAATAAAGTCCCCAGACAAAATAATTGTTTAGTAGGCTGTAATTTTTTCTGCTTAAAGCGAAACTTGTCACGGTGTTTTTCATGGAGTGTCTTAATGTCTTGAGCACCTCGAAATTACTCTTCTTTTCACGTTGATGTAAGGTCTCGGCGGCACCCTTTTCAGCAGTTGTAAATGTAGATTTAAATTGCAAAAGTTCTAACTCGCAGAAAACAAATGCTGTTTAATAGACGTGGCAATAATACTTTTGGCAAAATTAAAAAATCGAGCTGCACCTTGCGAGAGCAAAATGAATATTAAAAACTGAGCTATGAAAACCAGTGGGTTGGCTTTGGCGTTAATCGAAGTAAATACCATTTGTAAATAAAACTGTGCGGGCGCTAAATGAGAGCACGATTATTTTTTGTTTTGAGCCAGAATTTTCCAGTGTTTTTCGAAATCTTAAGCAAAGTACCGGTAACACAGAAGACAAAATGCTCCCCGCAGGTTTCGTTTATATGGGTTTTACTCCGAACTAATAGCCAAGATGCAATTTTAAAGCTCATGGCGATTAGCGCTAACAAGTGCGTAAAATTATGGTTAATAAAATGCGCTTGCAGGCTGCACGCTGTTTAAATATAATGAATCAAGTCAACTGGTACTGGTTATTAACACGCGCTAATCTTTCAATGAGATACATAGTGCATTATCGAGCACAATTAACTATTCTATATCGCTTCACGCGTCCATTTTCTCAGTTGTACAACGGCTTTCAAAAGTACAAATATCAAATGATGAAGCTCGGCAAAATTTAATTTTGCTGCGTACACAAGTCATTAGATTTTGTGTTTACCCATTTAATTACCTTTAATCTCTCCGGAAGGTTTTTTTTCGGACTAACTACAGAGGAATAAAGTCAAATCTTGCTTCCCTCTTTAAACAGAAGTTTTACAGGAAATTAGCTTAGTTAGTGTAAACAATATTTACATAGTGACTCCGGCTGCAAGAAACACAGAAATTGTCGATAGAATCAAAAAGTAAATACGACCGATAATAACCCGAGACTGGGGTAAATAAAAAACGTTATTTTTTGGCTGTGCAAACCTGCTATTCTACACAAAACAAGTAGAGGATTTAGTTTTATAAGCAAACCAACGACTAGAAAAATAGTTGCCATGGTTGTTGCAAATTATTACTGACTTCCGTCTTCGAAAGTGGCTCAATGGAAGCATTAAGCGATCTAATAAGTTTTGGCGAGCGCCAGGCTCATTTTCCCACTATTTGCGGTAGATCGTCCGACATTTTTTCCGTTTCCATGTGGACTAATCTAAACAGTGCTAGATAATTAAGTTCCTAAGTGTTCGCTACGCGTGCCGTGTTTAATCTTTTGCTCGCGCAAATCAAAACACATCGAGTCATGCATTTCTCCTATTTAAAACTGAATCTTCTACTTTACCAAAACAATATAATCAGACACAGCACACCTTCGCCGAACAGCAGTGGTAAAACACGAGTAAACTATTTTTAAAAAGGTGTAATTTTTAATGCACGCCAAACAGTGGGACCTATTTATAGCCCGTGGTGATAACAAAATATTTGGAAATGCTCAACTCACCAGGAGATTACTGACTGACAAAACAGTTCTAAAAGGAAGATCAAAGATATCTTAGACTACCCTGGTAGTAGTTTTAGGGCATTTTGAGGTTGAAAGCGAGCGAGTTAAGCTTCCCAATTAAAGCATTGTTGCTACTTACAGTGTTTTCACGTTACCAGAAAAAAAATTGGCACCATAGACTAAAACTACCTGCCGGCTAATTCTAATTCTAATTGAAACATTCATGTAAACGTGCGAGGGCAAACCGTTAATTAAAGTTTCTTATTGTGCCATCCTCCTACAAGATCCTCGTTGAAAAAAGTTTAAGAAAGCAAAACGCATTTTGCAAATATCACTTTGGAAGAATTTAGGCGTACATCTGTCAGTCTGTGGTTGTCTGGAAATTATGAAGTAGAATATCAGCTTTTTTAACTCAGCTACAAAATATCGAATCCTGGCAGATGTTTCTTTGCACCTTTTGAAAGGAATTACTGCTGAAAGTATTCATATATGAAAAAAAGCTATAGAATAACTCAATTATCTGTTGTAATTAACCAACACAGCTTGCCAAGACTTCTAATCGACCTCGAAATTGATTTTCTTTTATTTTGGACTTTTTCAGTCGCTTGGGGAAAGGCTTATGGGTTTAGCAAACTTTAATTCTTTTTGTCTGTTGTTTCCTTCAAACTGCTTGTGCCTGCCAAAAAGACAGGTATTATTGTATTTTTAATAAATGAAAGGAACCATTATTTAGTTGAAAGTTTATAAACGCCAATTCAATTAAATTCAGAGCCGAGAGTGGATTTTTATTGCTAACGGCTCGTGTAAGGCGCGCACCTTGCTCATTAAATAAAGTTGTTTCTTGTGAATAGCACTAAAGAATGAACCAAAAACGAGCTAAAATCGGAATGTTAAATCAAGTTTTTACGAATCAAACTCCGAACTCTTGAGCGTACCAAGCAATGTATCATGAAACGCAGTTTGCGCATATGAAATATTTGGCGAAAATCTCATCATTTTTCCTACTTCAATTTCTGTTTTGATAGACATTTTAACCTGTGTCCTGTCGGCGAAAAAACAAATTGTGTAAACAACGGAAATTTGCCTCTCAGAAGTAGCTATCCACCTTTAAGCAGGTGTAAAAAACTGGGTTATTATTTCTAAGAAAGGCTGTCTCATCAGTACACGGCTTGTACATTACGCTTTCCGAGTGCAATTCAAGAAGCTAGATGATTTTTGGCGTACTCCGTAAACAAAGAAGGGTGTCCAAATTAGACTTTCAATAAACTACTTAATGCAATTTTATCAAGAATTTCACCATTCTGCCTGGTCAAAACAAGAAAGGGAAACGATATTAATATTTTACTAAGTGCTGATGAGACTGAATTCACAAATACATGCAGAATTAAAACTTTATCATCTTTCTTCAACGGCGGGTTAAAGAACTTGTGAAATTCCTTTCTGATCCTTCAAAACCTGCCTAGAGTCATTTGATCTCGTGTAAATGTTTGCGGCGTACTGTTAACCCGTGCGGAAACAAACTTTTTAAGTACCTTTTATGACTAAGTTTAATTCAACGGAATATGCCTGAAATATTAATGAAGAGAAGTTGAAAATAATTACGAAATATAGCTGATAAATAACCGTCTCGAAAACCTCATGAATGAGAAGAAATCGAACAAACTAAATGTTTTTCATAGAACTGCAGAATCCTATTCTCTAAAAGAGCTTATAAGAGGCCGTTACACGAAAACCGAAAAATTGTGCGCCACCGACTGAGCTGAACTACTGAGCAACAGAAATCAAACCCTTGTGAGTAGTAATCGAGTTAGTTCCCCAAATGAAAATCCAATGTTATATCTCAACCATTCAAATAAGTCACCACCAGCATCTAAGGTTAATTTGCTCGTCAAGTAAAATGGTTTAAGAAAATAATAAATAAAAGTGATGAATGCTCCAACAAAATATCGTAACATTGATCCCAGAGTTAGAAATATTTGTCGCTTAGAGAGTTTATTCGCAAAACTAATTCGTCCCAAGCAACTCGTATTTTGAGGTCGATTTCGACGAATAAAAAACGTGCTGTTAAATTATATGAATCGGGTTTAACATACAATCAAGAAAAACGGTTTCAACGCAACACAGTATAATTTAAAATGAATGGTTAATTTTGCCGGTTAAAATTAAATTCTGTCAATATAAAATTCAGCCGTTAGAGGTAAAAATTTGATTTTCATTTGGAATTCTCTCCTAACAATATTCCTTGTTTTCTTTCTCGGAAGGAAGGAACTTTAAAGGCTGTGACCTGATTCGGTATCAAAAGCATCAGTGACTTCTGCACAATTTATGCAGGAAAACAGGGAGCGAAATGTTTGAAACAGAACTACAGAAGAAAACGCTTTTGAAAATGCAGGGACTGTGCCGATGCGATGGAAGGATCAAACATTTAGTTTGTGTTTGCCGAAGACAAAATATATAAAGAGTGGAAAATTAAAAGAAGAGCGATAATTGAAAATAAGAAATAAGAGGAACGTGGCAACTTAAATTATGGCTCAGTTACCCAGCTCTTAGGAGAAAAGTTACCTTTTAACGGTTCACAGGAAGCGGACGTGAAGGATTTCTGATAAGTCGTGGCAGTTGCAACAGCACAAGCGAAACAAGACAAGACGAAGACGGAAGGAAGGAAGGAAAGAGCGAAGTCATTAAAAAAAACGCAAGTAAATAAACCGTATGATTCTTTACAGCCAAACAAGGAGGCTGAAACGGGTATTCTCTGTTAAAAGCTCGCCGACCTAATATTATTGCTGGTGGTAAACAAGTGTTAACTGAACGCGTGTGGTTATTGAAGTGCCAGCAGCCATTGTCCTACACACTGTTGAAAGGTTTTCCTGTAAATCCAAACGTATTTTTCCTCTAACTGTTCTTGTCAAATTAAAATACTTAGGAGTTTACAAAGATAACGCATGAGACTTTTTAATTATCCAGGACTTTGGGAGTTTTAGGTGTTTTAGGCTGAAGACAATTCGCTAAAATACTTTCGCTGTCCTGACAATGAACTAGTGTTTCGAAGACCCTTCTTTCAAAACGGATCACCTCGGCAAGAAACAAAGATTCTAATCTGTTAAACAAAACGAAATTCTGCTCATGACTTCTTGTTCCCGCTGTTCACAGATAGTACAAAGCTGGGTCATGACTTGATGAAGTTTTCAAACGACGCGAAAGAAGTTAACTAAGTATGTAAAATATTCGGCACCATTCCAAGTTCCTTTGTATTTGAAATCAAAACAAAGCACATAGAGTTTTGCCTGCCGCTGCAGGGACACCTTAAGTCATCTCGATTGAACCTGTGAAGAGGTGCTTGCTCCACGTGTGAGGTCTGTGAGTAATCACTAGATCAAAAGTCGAGAAACCAAATTAACAGCGTTAAATGTGTACCTGCAAAGAACTGTATGTACTTGATTTAGTTACTACCCGTTTTAACAATTGTACAATGATCGGTAGCTTTCAATTAATGACGCACTCATGAATAAAGCGTTGTCACGGCTCTCTGTAAAAACTTTTGCAGGATTCAGTCAGCGGTGAGAAGATTGACAAAGGTCCGTTAGCTCAGACGAGGGACACCGGCAGAATGTACAAGAAGCACTTTATTAGTTAAACCTTTTGCGGTGGATTACATTCACAATCGTAACCAAATGCCTTTGTTCTTTCGTGTTTTATATTTCAAGGCGCAAAAGAATATCCCGAAAGAAAAAGAAAAGAAACACTGAGATGGATAAATGATTTGCTATTTCATTGAACCCACAAATTGTTTTCTATTCTTTTGTTTCTTATATTGTATGTAAAGGCGCCACAGATCAGAAACGTGTTTTTTGTTTTGGCCTTGAAAACACAAGCAACACGCGATGCGCTTTTTGTTGGTTGCACCGCTTTATTAGCTGTTAAAAAGGGTAACAAAACTGGAGAGTTACATCTGTCTTAACATTTACGATTCTGCACGTGCCGTAGACATAAACTGGTAATCCAGTATAAAGAAGAGAAAACGGTTTTGTTAGAATAGCTTTTGCCGATCTAAAGAAGTACAACACAACCTCCATTTGAAAGAGTTATAATGATACCAGCCGAGGGATTTAAACTCGATTGTGTTTTTTTAACTTTTTAAAGGAACACAGCATGATCCTCTCTTAGAATTTTCAAAGTTGCAAAGCTTCAACTATTGAAAAAGATGTTCAAATTTAAATACCAAATATTGACCTTGTGAAATGTGTGGAAATTTTAAGCAGGTTGTTTGCCCAGGAGCCGCAAAAGCAAATATTGGCGAAGGGCACAGAGTTCTGGGATCACGTCGGTTAACACGACTAGGATCGCCTTGAAAATGTTTCCTTCGTTAAAGTTTCCTGCGATTAACAGCGAAGTACTGACCCCACAACACAGGTAGGGTTAAATTGACTGACCGCAAACAAGAATTATACGGAGGTGAGAAACCATTTTCGTTTCATTAAAAACCTCATTGGCCAATGACCCTTCGCATTATACACGCGGCTCAGCAATTAGCAAAGACAATACCAGCGCACGCTCGCTCTCTGCTCTTTGCCAAGCCTTTCAAATCTTTCAAGAAGCCATCTGCTCAGATTTACTCTTGCTTTCGTCTCGTTGTACGGCACAAACAAGCGAACAAAACAAGATCTTCCAGTTGAGTAAATTACCCGTTTAAAAGAAAAATAGCGACCTGGTGCAAGGGGTTTGTTTTTTTGAGTGTTTCTACCTGTTACAGACATCTGTTGTTTTGAACAACCTGTTCGGATTTTTTTCAAAACACCTTTTCGATCTACGTTGCTGTAGCGGAAAACCTTGATCGCGGCCAAATTTGATTCATTAATTCAGCCATGCAGAACGGCAACCATTAAGACCACGCCAACGAAAACATTGCATAATTCATAACACTCTTAATTTAGCACAATACACTCCATCGGGTGGAAATGTCATTTGAGTGGAGTAGCATTGAAGAAAAATACCTTTCCTCGTTGAATAGTCTCGTTTCAGTTTTAATTTCACTTGATTCAGCATCAGCCTTTTAATGCCACTTAGCTTTGACGTTTTCAACCATAAACTGTGGAAAACGATCACTGTTCCCAACTTGGGAGCAAAATATGCCCACCAATGAATTTTAATCTCATTTTCTCATTCAAAATCTTGATTATCCGGTTTAGCTTAATACAGGAAGCACATGTTTACTGTTTTGACGTGGGAAAACAAGTGAAGAGACCGTCCTGTTTAATCTTGTTACGTAGGAGGATAAAACGGACTTCTGCTTTCTAAGCTCGAAATGACTATAAGCCGAATCAGTGTGAGTATTTTGGCCTGAAAGATAGGATTATGTTTTGTATTCTGGCCAGTTGGAATTGGGTAACTATTGTTGCCCATCACAATCGGTGAATTTGAAGCCCTTCTCAAAATGTTTGGGCAAATAGAAGCCATATTTCTTAGGCCAAGTTAACTCTAATAACGTTTTAGAAACGTGTACTAATTTTACAGATATTAAAAGTAGTGTCTACTTTTGGGTCAGGCCTGAAATAAGGTGTCGAAAATCACCGACATATTCAGTTTCTTGAAATACGGTGAAAGTTTAAAGAAACGGGCCGCACTACCCCACCAAAAATGTAAGGCCAAATACTCTCCCGCCCAGACATTTAGACGAAGATCAATTTCTTTACTCATATCACCTGTCAGTTTGATTGTGTCTGATTGACAGCGTGTTCAGTAGTTGTATAAACTGAAGTTTGTTGTTCTTAAAGAACCGTATATGTGAACGCAAAAGGCGTTTTAAACTAAAAAAAAAATGGGTTCTTAAATAGAAATGTAGGGCATAGTCCTATTTTACATACGAGAAATACCATGATTGCAGTTTTGCACTCCACTTCGCAGTTGCAAAAATAAAGCCTGTAAAAAAAAACTGGCTTGAACAAGGTTCGGACCCATGAACCATGCGATGTAGCTAAAGTTTCTGCTAGTCTGTTCAGGTTACCTTCTCGGTCAGCTGGAACGACTGGAAAAGCTGGCGGGCGAATTAAAAACGAGCGGAGTCAGAGAGAGATTGAGAAAGAAAACCTTCTTATTTCTTTATTTTTTTTTTCCTTAACCCTCGTTTTTATTTCGCCCGCCCGCCGTTTTGATCTTCTCTGCTACCGCGGGAGCCTGGAACTCTGAGGTGTCAAGCCAACTGGGAGCTAGCTGTTCACTCTCTAAGTTCCTCGCCTCGGGGGGGCACTGCCATATATGGGCTATATAGGTATGTGGCGCTGTGAAGGGTATGGTTTTCAAGCAGTTTACTCTAGGATAGGGTATATAAGTCAGAGCGTTTGGGTCTAGAATAGGGTATCATTTTCCCCAAAACTGACTAGTTGGTTGAAGATTTTATCTAGACTAAGGAAACCAGGAATTGCCACTCAAAAATATAAAAAAACAAAATCGGCGGGTTTAAATTTACGCAAATCAGCCTCAATAGTGTCGACAGATGGGGGGATTTGGGGAGTTTACTCTAGTATAGGGTAGCAAAATTCAGCTGAACTAGCTCTGGTATAGGCTAAGGGTTCCAGGGTCCCAGCGGCACATCCCCACCCAGAAATTCCCAAAGTACCCCCCGGGTTCCTCGCATACCCGAAGAAGAGGAGAAATTGAAGTGAATATATGAACACCATCGGTTTGCACAATGATTCGAAGAATTCATATATGAAAGACCAATTCAATAATGAAGCCATTTGTGCCAGTAATATTGCTTTATGAACCTGAAGAGAGCAAGATTCAGTTACTCGTAGTCTTGAAACATTTAATTAAATGAACACTGGCTCATGTCTCGTCCATTTTTGTTTCAGCCTATCTTTACTGATCGACTGAACTTGTATAATCTTCAAGAATAGAAAAAATTTCCCGCGTTCAGTCTATCTGGAAATCTGAAAATTTTCTAAAATTTGAAATGGCTCTGAATCCTACCAAAAGAATTTTTTAAAACTTTCCAAAAAGTTGTATCTTCATTCGAACGTAAAAATTGAGTTTCACCAAGCCGTTTTTTTTTTAATATAACAACTTTAAGCAAAAATTAAGGGTGGTTTTTTTACGCAAGTTGTATTGTTGCTATGATAACCTGTTATGCCATTAAGATGACCACAACTGGTTCACCAATGACTGGGCGTCTATGTGATACCTTTAATACAGCATGACTTGATAGTGAGCGGTAGTACTGATCCGCCAAAGTATACCTGCATACGGCCTGTGCGCCTGACAGTTGAATTGACCAATCAGAGTACTATTGAATAGGCGGGAAAAACTACTGTGCTGACGTCAAATGCTTGTTAGGAGGAAAGACATTGAAATCGGGTAACTTTGCTCACTGGAGACAGCATTTAATATTCACGAAAAGGGATTTATAATTCCAAAAACCATATCAGATTGTAAAAAGTGAAAAAAAAATGGCACATTGTGTGCCTCAAAGCTTTTAATTTCGTGCCAAAAAATGGCACGCCCTTGCTCTTCGATCGCTGTCGCCATGTAGGATAATAGCTGTGTCATTTTGAACAAAATATGCTGTTCCTCGTCAATTTAAACCCAGAATTCTCGAATTAAGCATTAGAAGAAGCCAAAACGACTTTAGTATTCTTCATTTTTAGTTAGCTGGAAGAAAACTAATACTGTTACTCAGGTGTCGTTTCGGTAGGACAGCTCGGTTTTCACTGCTGCTCGTACTGCGCGCGCAGCCACCGTATGCAAGGTAACTGCTGGAAATTAAGTGCTAGAAACTGTTGCCAGTCACCTTAAGCGGGCGCCATGTCTGCCCGCAATCTGTTTTAACCGCGCATCCTAGGACATTCCAGAGCCAATTGTTTGCTACTAGTTCATGTTTGACTGTATATTAAGGGAAGAGATTCGAAAGTTTGCCGAAAACGCCAAGACCTCAAATTCTTTACAAAGGTATTATTTATTACCAACAAATGTAATTGTAGTTTAAATTACAAGGCTATTTGTCAGAATGTAATTTTCATGTAGTTCCTCAAATTGTACAAACAAGTTACAAATTCAAACACTGAGGCATTTGTCATCATCAAATAAAAAACGAGTCAACCTCAAAAAAAAGAAACACTCATCGTTTTTTTTGTAATTTATGACCGGTATATAACCGGTATATAACCTGTATATAACGTCATAAATGTCTTACATTTTACATGAAATTTCTTGTATGCGTGATAATTTTAATAACCTCACTATATTTAGATACTATCTATTTTATTAATTGCCCTTACTCAAAGGCTTTCTTTTCACCGATGACTTAAGCCTGGCAAAAACCTTCCGCACCTGCCCTTCACTGTCAAACTTCATGTCATTAATCTAAAGTTCATTTACAAAACGAAAACGGTACGTGATCTAGTTGCACGAAAAGCCACAACACAATATTCGCACTTAATTTTCCGTTTTCCCTTTGAACACAAGAAAAGCAAGAATATTTAAATCATCTTTCTTTAATGAAGACCCAAATGACGAGAGTTTCACTTTTTCGCATTTTCCTAGTAAAAAGAGACTGTTAAATGTTAATTCATGATGAAGCAAAATGTAAGTAAATATTAAAACCTCATCGTTGCTCGTTTTATCCCAGCTTGGTGTCATTATGTAGCTCTGTGGGTATCGTATAATTTACTTATCGCATAATTTATTTATCGTCTAATTTATTTGGAAACAGTGTGGGATGTTTTGAAACCTTGTGCTGAGATCTCTGATTGTAGTCACGAATCTAATACTGCCTCTTGTAGTCGTTCTTTAAAAGCGACATGATGAGTCCTTTTGTTATACCCTTGCATCAAAATCTTGCAGAGTTTTAAGGATCCTTAATTTTGACTATTAATTATCTTATTTCCGAATTTCCCAAAACCAGAGAAGCTTTCTTGATCATGAGCAGTATTAATTCAATCCACAGTTTTGAGAATTTGCTTATATTCTTAAAGTTAGTACACGCTGATAAATATTCCTGACATCCCTCTTTTACTTTCAGTCTTTCATTTACGACTCAAAATTATATTTCGTGATATCTCATACTGTTAATTTTTTTCTATTTATATTTCGGACTTTTACCTTCAGCCGGCCGTTTTGCTAAAATCCTTTTCCGGCTAAATCGTTTCAGACACATTTCGGAAAACGTATCAAGATATTTTTCTTGCAATATCGTTTATCAGGCTTCGCTTGTTCTTTTCAGCTAAGGAAAATCAGTTAAAATCAGATCTGTTGCTGTGTGATCAGACAGAGATATATCGTAAAACAGGTGAAAAATAAGTGGCGCTTTAACATCGTCAGTTCGAAAGTTTCATTCGAATTAAATGAATTGGTCATTTCGAAAAACAAGCGGCAACGACAGGTGAATCGGCTTCTAATTCGCAAAAGAAGACTAATAAATGTTAACAAATTAATTTCCGGTAAAATAACTTTTCCCCCCGCGGCAAATAAATTCGTTTTTTTCCTCAAAAGAGCTTTTCTAGAATCAAGATTTTAATTTTAGAATGATCCTCAACCGGATATGAATCTAAGTGCCAAAAATCCTTTGAAATATTGCGAATGATGTGTTTATTTCAAACAGTAAAATGTGCCTTCTTTCGGAAGACTTCAAAACGATGGCCTCACAGTTTAAAACCCCGCCTTTGTTTAAGTTCGAAAAGAATCAAATTTGCATTTTCGAGGGCATTTTAAACTATAAAAAAACGTTTAATTTAGTAATTTGAGAGAATTAATTGTATCCTTTTGTTTAGATCTTTTAAAAAAGGACCCGGGGAAGCTTCCTGCTAAAATTGAGCAAATCCGCCCTCAGCGGAAAAATGGTTAAAGGTGTTTTAAACTTCCTTAAAAGAAAGCCTCCGGGCTTTTAAGATGTTTCTCCACATTTAAAAGAATCTGGTTAAGTAGATGGGAAATTACGCCAATTAGCTTTCATTATTTTTTATACAAATTTTTTGCGGAAATGTCCTATTTGAATCTTCCTGCCGAAAAAGATACGGTGGATGATTCTGAACAATATCGCGTTATTGTTCCAGACACCGTTTAATTATAGCGCAAAAAGATTTTTGCTCTTTTAAAAAACTTGGAAAATCATTTAACGGAGTGACTTGAGGCTGAATAACCTTTTCGGCGTCTCGTAGTCATGGCGATTATAGTAATAAGCTATTGAGCCTTTGCTCGTGGCGTGTGCCTCGCGCGTGGTCGCGAGACATACGACAAACGCGTGCAAAATCCGCGCCTCTCGAGTGGCGTGTGACGAATGGTTTTGTTCATTTCCGGGATCTGGGACATGAGGATTTAGGGCTAGACCTGACCCTTCCAGAATCAGCTTCGGTCGATTATATATTTACTCTTTCGACTTGTCAGTTTCACACGACGAAAATATGAACCAGACACAAATGTACACTGCACACTCTACCTGTTACTTTGAGATGCAAAACGATATAAATCAGTTTTTTTTTTTGTTAGATTATCTTGTGTAATTTTCTGTTTAAATAAGTCAAAAACTTGATTGTAAGAAAAGTTATTAAACCGAGCTCGAGTTTCAAATCGAAACGTGAGCATCTAGCAGATGTAAGTTTATAAACAAAGAACAATTCTATTGTCCATTTTACTTTGTTGCTTGTTTTCATTGTAAAGTGACTTTACCACGCGTAACCGAGTACGAATGAACAACAACAGAATCGCTTTGTCGCGAAAAGATCCATTCTTTCACTGCTAATTGTCCCGCTACGTTTTGTAGCAGAAACTATTAAGGGAGTCTTGCAGTAAAAGGTACGACGAACAAAACACAAAGCAACACAAAACAAAACATACGGCAACTGTTGTTACATAACACATGTAAACGGACAAGTGTCCGCCATGTTTATGTTGAATCACTTTTCATAAGACTTTCCGAAGAAAAGAGCAAAAACATACGCGTTTGAAGATCTTAATGAATAAGAGTTTGACCTAAAAATGTGCCCCATATTTTAAAAAATAAAATTCCTCACTCCCTTCGAGGTTTATATTTGAATATTAACAGTAAAGTTCACTAGTCACTGTCAGATTTAGTGAAACTTTTCTCCTTGCTACTATCGGAGACTTGTCACTTTCGATGGGAGTTATGCATTCAGAACTTTCCCGCATAACATATTACGATTCATGACGGAAAATTGTACATGATGATTCGCTTTGCTTTGTTTTAGAGCGAAATGTTTTAACAACAGACCTTCTACGAAATCTCTCTCTGACGTAAAAGAACTATTGTGATACCATTATCGTGTATAATTTGGCGTATTAATTTTAAATGAGCACAAGCCAGGGAACCGCAAGCCACAGAAAACCACAAAATGGTTTTAAACTTTGTCGTGTATAACAATAAAGTAAGTAAGTATGAACTTTATTATTGTGTCAAATGATCTAGTGTACTTATATGGATGCTAATTGAGGACACCTGACCACTGAACATTTATACAACAATCACATAATATTTACAACTGGGAAATATAAAATCAAAGAATATGTCAAACAATAGTAACAATAAAATAAAACTTCTTACTTACTTACTCTTACTTGTTACTCCTGTCAAACTTGAAAAGAGTGCACGAGATGTTTCACAAAATCTGACGGAAAGAAATGAGGATGAGGTGGTCTCCATGACAGAGTATCTTTAATCAGCACTGACCGTCGATCAGAAGAGTGAAGGCTTATTCAGGCTAAACATTTGAAGCGTGCAATGCGCAGTGCTCCGGCGTTGGTTTTCAAACTAGAATGTTAAGAGTCAAAAAATTTCCTCCTAGTAGTTAGCAAGGAATGAGGTATTTCACCGCACTGGGTCTGAGCCCCCTTCAAGTTCGATGTTTGACTCCTTACCCACTACCTGGCCCCCCTCCGCTACCAATCTTTGCCCTGCGCGTCGATGCGCAAAGATTTTGCGGTTGAAAGTATGTCAATACCCCGCTCAGTTGTAACGGAACAAAACTGGCGAAATTTTTTGGATCGTCTAGATGATGAATACATTTAACGTCGTGAGGTCCTCGATACCTTGAAGCTATATACACAAAGGTGTTGTCGAATATTATGGGAAAGTTTGTAGTATTCTGTGTGTCCGAGACATAATCTGCTGATGATGTCATTAGAATGAAATCAGATATATCTTAACCAAACGCGATAAAGAAAATTTGGGGGAAGAACTGTGTCTAAAAATAAAAAGATAAGGAAAAGGATTGACTCACAGAGGTAGTATGAGGGATGGAGGCTCCTGGTGATGGGCTCCTACGGGAGGGGGGGGGGGGGGGAGAGGGGAGGATGAGGTTCGTTCAGACATTTGTTGGGTCGCTAAGGAATTTTCGGGTCGCTCAGGATTGTTCCAGAATTCGACTTAGACGTTTTTCATGCACATCCTTAGACTCCATAATATTCTCATTGCTTCGATAAAGAAATACAGAGATTAAATATTATCTAATATATAAAATCAAAAGTGTTTATTCGAATCCATTCACCGCAAGGAAATAGAAATAAGTGTTTGTTCATAGTTCTCATCTACATAAAAAGGTGAAGTCTGCCTCAAGGCTGGAGGGGGGGGAAGCTTACCAGACTAGTAACTGATAACTATTAACTATTTCTCAACACGGCTTGAGCTGATTAGGGTAAGTTAACCGCTAAATTAAGTTTTTGAAGCTCGCAGTTTATAGCCCCTCGTCGGATAGACTGCGAGCAGTCTCTTTCTTTCTGTATTGTTTTGAGAAGCTAGTGAGCCATGGCGGTGATTTATTTATATTTCAATTTGGAATTTAAAACTATATTTACATATCGAGCTGAGAATTGTTCTAACACCATACGAAACCTTACGTAAACCAAACTAAAGGAAGTTCTTCAGTGCTGTTGTCGGACATCAATTATAACTAATTGATGTTGTCCTCGATGTCGCCGCCTTGGTTGCGTAAACTTCCTATTAACGCATGATTAACTTCGGCGTGAAGTTATCGCCGACTCCAGTTATTAAGTCATTAATCATTGGTCTAATACCGTGCAAATGGTAAAATCCATAACTGGTGTATGAGATAAAGAGTGGAATCCCACGATCAAAGAGTCTGCGATAATAATCGTATACAAATTACCTCGTTATGATTGCGGGGTAGAAAAGGGTTCTAATTTGAGAAAGTGAAATAAGCTTTGTTTTATTTTTCCCGGGGGGGTACTCCCAGAAAAGTTGGGTGGGGGTGTGCGGTCCACTTCCCAAAACCCTTACCCTATTTATGACCAAAATCTGCGATTTTTCCTACCCTATTTATGACCTGGCCAAAAATTCGATACCCTATTTATGAGCGTTGCGGCTGGCGCAGTTCCCTTAAACTGAAGCTATGAAGGACTTTTGTTGACGTTCTTATTGATAACGATGAAAAAGTAACTTCTTCTAAGAAATATACCCAATTAAAGACTAGAGTGCTAAAGTCATACCCTATTTATAGCCAAAATGGCCAAAATCGATACCCTATCTATGACTAAAACGGCTGAAAAACCCTACCCTTTGGGGCCGCACATACCTATATAGCCCATATAAGGGAGTACCCCCGGGTATTTTCTACAAATGGGTGTGGCGTTCCCGGGAGATTTCACGACACCTTTTTATCGTTGTATGCCTGTCATGACATAACAGGATAAAACAGATCAAGACAACAACCTGTGAATTTACGTGAAATTGGCAAATTCAATACAAGGGCACGAAAATAATTCTGCCCTAGGACAGTTTCCCATTTGCTTGCTAAATTATTCAGTGAAGTTTCAATTTAAGTTACAAAGGATATAGTTGATAATATGGAATACAAAAAGAAGGAAAGGTCGGTCAAATTTGCCGAGAGGAATGAAGGGAAAAAGAACGCTTGAATTGCAGGTTAGTTTTTAGCGCACAAAGCTGTGAGTTGTATGAGCATATGAGGTTTGAGAAGCGTACAACGGCAGACTGCATGACCTCGCTGTACAACAAATGTTATGCTGTCGTCGAGATTCTACAAATTAGTTTCTTCTCCAAAGTAAGATGAGCTGTTTTAAAATGAAGTTATACCTGTTCTGCTTTTTTTTTTTAATCACTTTAAACTAACCATGTACTGGAACATTCTATTTGTTTTCAGTCTGTCTCAAAGTCTGGGTGGAAATTTTAATCGGCCTGTAGTTTTAAAAACAAAAAACAAAAATAAATCGAGTCCTTGAATTCCTCTTGGCTGGACAGGAAACACAGGAATTATGTCAAATTAAAAGTTATTTTTTGCCGCGTCTTGTAGAAATCTTGAACAAGCTGCCCCCTGGAAAATTGTAGAGTACAAAAATGTAATAAGCATATGCCTACAATAAACTGATCTACTTTCAAAAGGCTGGAGCTTCCTCCAATTTGGCACAAGAACGATGGAAATCAGCTTAAATTTCGTGCGAAATTTACAAGCTCTTCTCATCTGTAATCCATTCCAGTACAAGTTCTCAAATGACATAATTAATGAGCTATGATGAGTCACAACGTTGCGGTCGGAAAGCTGCTATAAACGAGAAATAGAATGATTAAAAAGCGAATAAAGAATGGACGCCCTGCAAGTTCTCCGAGTGAAAATAGTTATTGGCTAAGCGACGCCAAATTAATTCAGTTCATCTCCAGTTTGTTTTACCATCGCCTACACGCCTCCATAAGTAAACTGTTATCTTGCTGTTAAATTAAACAAATGTTCTGACATATCCTGATTGGGTGCCATTCGCCCCAAGCCAGTGCGAAAACCTAATCCTCTTGTTCTAGTTCACAAATCGTCAAGCATCATACTCGACAGAGTAAAGATAGTTGGCAAGGAACCATTGACAATCAGACTCGAAACCTTGTGGAGTTTGTCACCGAGGTAATAGTTTATTTAACCATTTTTTTCGTCCGGCGGCATCTGCAGACTCTTGACGGTTTATTAACACTTCATTATTTCCAGCGTCTGAGGCGATTCATGTAATTGGATAACAAAGTGTGACACGTGACCTTCTGAGCTCCGTGAAAGCAAATAAAAAATTGTAGTACTTCAATTCGAGAAGACATTGTCAAACTACCATGTACAACATATGCATAACAAAAACTATGGATCAGTTTAACAACAATGGTCTTGCTTATCCGATGAACCCGTTTCCTGCGCCAGGGAGAGACAAAACTCAAGTTCAGTTCTACAATAACGTGCCAAGCAACGCCGCACATCGCATCACACCTATCCCTTGTTACCGGCCAACACAGCCTCCGGAACAAGTGCCCCTAGATTGGAATATTCCAGTCCTTCCTGAGCTCTCAGCTAGCTATTCCGCACCTCCTCAATCTTTTGTCCAAGACCTGAATTCGATGTTACCATCGTACGGTGCGAGAGTTTATCAAAACGTAGCGCGAGCTTCCCAAGGAGAGGATACACTTTGCTTCAAAAACCTCTCAGGTGGGTTTCTCTCACTCCCTCATCTTCTCATCCACTTGCTGGCTAAAGAGATTACATTATTCATGATTCTATCTTTAGCGCATTCGAGTCCGTTTCGAGGTATTCAGCTGCTACATCTCAGCATTTATTATAAAAAAATCTTGCAAACTAAGTGAATAAGACTGCCCTTTGCTCCTGTCGTGAAAATTCGAGTCATCCTGATAGTGCCAAGATAAATAACCAAGCTCATCTTCAACTTTCCAAGCAGTTAGGTTAATAATGGAACATTTTACGCTTTCAGTAGCTACTTTGTTTTTCTTGTTGAGTGTGCAAGTTAAGTTTGCTAGTCGGGCGCGTTTACTGACCAGAGGGCGCTAGAAGGCACGAGTTGTCTATTGACGTGAAAAGAAAGTTCATTCAGGAACTGCCTTGGTATTTAGTGTTGGTGTGGGTGTTCGGAGACCGGATAATCTTGAAAATACTTGAACATTGATTATCGCCGCTAACATTCAAGTCACCGCGACTTAAATCGCTACTAGGCCGCCCAAGATGCTAAGAATTGGCGGCGTAATCATGAGGAGAAAAAGTAAATATTTGTAACCACATTACTGAGGCACATCTTTGCGTCTGCCTTGCCCGGTTGTCTGTGACAAATTTTGTGAGCGTACATACTTTCAATCAGCAAAACTTGGTTCTGCGCTTGTTTCAACGTTCAACTTTCACTGTCAATACATGTTGTTGACATAACAAAGCAACAAAAAAAGGATCATAATTGGGGGTTTGTTGTAAATCCTATCAGCTTGCGACCCTTCTCGATTTCTGTCATTCAAAAGCTCAAGATTGGGTGTGACGTTTTCACAGAGAACAACGCAAATTCCACGGCACTAACACACTTTGTGCGACAAATTATTACGAGCTCGGTTCTTCAAATCACCTGGTAAGAATACTACCATTCGAGAGGCAAACCCTTGTCGTAACTTACGGCAATGTGATATCCACGAGCAGTCGGGAGTCTACTGTTGTCGTAGCGATAGAGACTGAGATCATTTACATAGCCTCCGTACCCACTTCTGTTTATGAAGGTTAGCCTGCTTCAACATGATTTATATGTTTTGGGAATTGATTTATGTTCGCTAAACGGTATGTATTTAATGTAAGGGATATAATGGCAAATATGATTAGACGAAGGGAGCTCGTTAGCGCAGTCGATAGAGTAACTAACGACCACAAATCCTTCCGTGGAATTACCAAGCATCTAAGATCTCCTTCACTAACCTATAACTATGTTCTTTTGTACGAGAAGTTACGTTGTAAATTAAACTAAATAGAAGTAATTTCCTGCCCTAGGAGAGGAGAGAGTTGTGGCTTAATTCTATTGGGAGAAAAACAGTTAGGTTTATTTGAAGAAACGAGATTCGCGGGACATACTGGTGGTGAAAAACAAAATGGAAGACGAACTTGTTTCGCATGGACCTGAAATCAGCGCGGTTTTAGTTTACCCCAGGAAGTATTTAATAATGGCAGCCCAGAACAATGTAGAGCATTTAAACGCTCTCTAGCGAAGAGAGAAGCTTTTTAATTAAATTGATTAATCTAGCAAGATAGGGATGAAGTAGGCAGACTTTTGTTCAGCTTTCGTTGGTCGCGAGTTATTTGTGCGTTGTCTGGGCTGGGAGGACAAGGTAACAGATGTGAATAGATAATCGTAAGTATGAAGCAGAGTTTCTTTAATTTAGTCGTGGTATTTTAATCCTAGGTTGATTTACGATCCGTCAGACAGTTATCCGAACGGATATGCTTTGTCAGGCAATTTCCATGGACAATTTTAGTCACCTTCCATTAGTCATTTTACATTTCAAGTCCTTAGTAAATTGTCGTCTCACTAGTGCTATATTCATGGTCTTTCACGTTCATAAGTTGTTCACTTTCATATATTCGCATCATTTGAAGTAAAACTTGTCGAAAAACCAACAATAGTAAAGTCTTTTTGTATTGATTTTTTTTTCCTTTAGAGGACAGACCGAGAGGTCGTGGTAGAGAATCGTGGAGCTCCGCGACAGTTCGCTCTCGAGCAAGGACAGCCTACACAACAAGACAACAAGTTGAACTGGAAAAGGAGTTTCTCTTCAGCAGATACATTACCAGGGCGCGCAGAATAGAGCTGGCCAAATCCTTAAGTCTCTCGGAAAAGCACATCAAGATCTGGTTTCAAAACCGAAGAATGAAAATGAAGAAGAACGAAACAACATTTGAAAGCAGAAAAACAAGCCCCAACGAAATACGAAGACTGTATAGTATGGCGGATGAATGAGTAATGTTTTAATTACGTTGAACGTTTTTTTTTTTATCGTTTGTCTATGCTGTACATTTTGATAGTGTATACTGAAGATGTATAGTTATTTGTTGCAGTCCATACGAATGCAATCATATATAAAATATTGGTATTTATACTACCGTATAAACTTAAATTACGTTCGTTGAATTTAACTTATCTCTAAAAACAACAAGTTACGACAATTTTTCTATTTCGGACACACACATAGTTAGAGGTTAGATTTTCCTGAATGTAGAGCACATGGTTTCGACGATTCAGTGAATTCAATCTTTCGATACTCAGTGCATTTTAAATGTAAAATCCCAAGTTCGCACGAACAAGTATTTCATACGCAGCTTTGAGGGAATCAATCAACTATGCTAGCTAGCGCTGAACTTCACAGCAGGACAGGGAAATTGTTTTAAAGAGTATAGTCCTTTCCTTGCAAGTACGTCACAGGTTGTCAATACTATCACTTCGAATCAACGTTTCACGATCGATCTTTAGAAGTATTTTTTTTGTGTGTAGGTTTTTTATTTTGGCATTTGAGATCTGTTCAATACAGGAACATCGATTGAACATTCCAGTAAACTTAGCTTCAATTAATTTTTAATTTGGAAACATTTCGACAAATAAAAATTAATTTACTCGTTCAAGTCCCTCTCTACGACTAGTTTGAAATTTCCTCGCAAAAGGCAATCGTATTCACCATTCTTCTCAGTTGGGGAAAAAGGCATATACGTAGTATTATTAGTATCTATACTGAGGGCAGTGAAATTCTTACATTTTTATTACCATCGGTTGAAATACTTTGTTATGTATTGCAACATTTTCTCTTCCTTGGAGATTTGTATGTTAATAAAAACATATTTAAGTCATTCATTCAATTGAATCACACGATCTCATTTTTAACGCGACCGAAGAATTTAAACCACAATTGTTTGAAATGACCTTAGTGATATCTACTCACCTAAGGAATGATTCTTCGGTTTTCAAATTTTTCGGAAGGTATTGCGATCTGCGCTGCGACAACCAATCCTTCAATTTAGTGCTGTTTACTTCTATTACATTTATTTCTAATATCAAAGCATAAATTCTTTTTACTTATCACTAATTGCGATGTATTGACTTGGATGTCACTTCTGAGAATCTGGGGGTTATATCAACTGACAAGATAAATCGTCCAGGCTCCATTAGCGAGGAAGGGGGGATAAATCTGAGTATACCACATCCTTTTCATTTTAATTTTGGCCTAAGTATCCTGTATCCTGTCAATTCCAGCTGCAAAAAATAACGATTTCCCTACCCGATATCCCATTTTATCTGACATGAATATCCCGTATCCCATTAATTTTTCCCCAAATATCCCGTATCCCGTTAATTTTTTGACCTAAATATCCCGTATCCCGTCGATTCCAATGGCAAAAAGTAACGATTTCCCCACCTGATATCCCATTTTATCTGCATGATATAAATATTCCATGTCCCATTAATTTTCCCCAAATATCCCGTATCCCGTATCCCGTTAATTTTTTGGTCTAAATATCCTGTATCCCGTCAATTCCAGTTGCAAAAAATAACGATTTCGCCACCCGATATCCCTTTTTATCTGACTTTGATATTAGAAATAAATGTAATAGAAGTAAACAGTAAAAGTAAAAGCACTGCACATTAAGTTTGGAGGAAAGCTAAAATTCCTGAAAAAGTCTAAAGGCCTACCCTCAAGTGTACTAGAAGAAATATATTTCAAAGGGATTGTCCCAAGCATCACTTATTGCATCGCTATTTGGGGATCCTGCTCACCATCTACCTTTAAAGTATTGGAACATTTACACTTAAAAGCTGCCAAACTAATCCGTAAACTGCCCAGCGAAACTCCTGACTCTGACTTACTTGACCTTGTTAAATGGAAACCTTTAGGCTACATTTACAAGCGTAGGCTCGCTTCTATAATGTATCAGGTTTTCCACGATAGTTTACCTGATCAACTCACAGCCCTATTCGAAATACGCAACACCGACAATAATTATAACTTAAGGCGTATTAATGACTTCTCGAATGTACGGTACAATAGTAACCTTGGCAGAAATAGTTAAAGGTACAGAGGACCCATAGTTTGGAATTTAATGCCTAAAGCCATCAAGGATGCCTCCTCCCTACAGCTTTTTAAACAAAAACTTAGACAGGCCTCAAGGATACTAGAACAAATTCAATTTGAAAAAGAAGCCTGTCAGATAACATCAAAACAAACGAACTTTCTGTATTTTTAAATTTTTGTTAATTTTTGTAAATTAAGTACTAAGTTTTTGTTATAGTTTTTTAATTAAGTTTCTGGCAGGTCCCCACCAGCCTTTAGGTTGCCTCAAACCAACCTGCCTCAACAAAAAGTATATGTATGTATGCGTGTTTGTATGTATGTACATAAATATCCCATGCTCCAAACACTTTTATTACTTATAAATAGCTTCGTTTTCAGTAAACTGTTTTATTGTTCCTCAGTGTGGGGGAACACATCTAAACGTAATCTACACAAACTACAGTTGGTGCAGAACTTTGCAGCCAGAGTTTTATTAGGGTTGAGCAAGTTTGACCATATCTCTCAGGGTCAGAGATCTCTTAGATGGTTAGATTATGAAAGAAATTAACAGTTTTAAGAAGGCTCTTTTAAAATATGTTTTATAAGAAATAATTGAATTTTTAATTTAAATTGTT
This sequence comes from Orbicella faveolata, assembly GCF_042242905.1. Taxonomy (NCBI): domain Eukaryota; kingdom Metazoa; phylum Cnidaria; class Anthozoa; order Scleractinia; family Merulinidae; genus Orbicella; species Orbicella faveolata. Next base: position 29,977,944 of record NW_028301564.1, on the reverse strand, counting down.
ATTGTAAATAAGTTTTTTTAATTTCTAGTATTTTTTAATAGTTAGTTTATTGTGACTGAAAAGCCCTGTTAAAGGGAGTTCCAATAAAGTATGTATGTATGTATGTATGTATGTATGTATGTATGTACGTATGTACGTATGTAATTTTCCCCCAGATGTCCCGTATCCCGTTGATTTTTTGACCTAAATATCCCGTATCCCGAAAAACCCCTAATAGCGCGTGATCACCCATTTGATGATTTTCTATGTTCTGAACTGAATGATCCGTTTTTACATTGTATTAATAAAGAGGGGGGAAATTGTATACATCATCACCTGTATAGAGAAAATTGTTGTATTTTTTTAAACATTCGACGAGAAGGTCCCAAATGCCGATACTGTTATCAATTTTTAATAAATGCGAAACGTACTTTTTAGAATAATGTTGTCAAGTATATAAATGGATTATGAACAAAGTAAGAAAAGAAAGGAAAAGCAATATTTTTCCCCATATGTCACACCGAAACTGTTATGAGGATTTTTCTTACTAATTGTTTGACTTACCACAACCCGTATTCATTAAACTGGTTTCAATTTTGGAAACACTAATGTCGTCAACAGCATAGGGCTTACCCCTCAATTTCCGACCAATACAACTTAGTCTCATCATGGACTGGTTTGTGCACCAGAAGGGAGAATTTCCAGTCATCCACTCTTTGTCGTCAGAAGTTATCTTCCGGCCTGACCTGTTCGCTGACTTTGTGTTGATATTGTGATGAGAAAATGGATACTGAAAAGCAGATTTTTATCTAAGAATGTTTGCACTCTTCTATAACAGAACTGTTTATTTTGTTTTGTTCCTCTCTAGCGAGCTACGCTTCAGATTTTGACCTTCTGACAAATGTCGTTCTCAGCTTATCCCTTCTTGGTGGGTGAACGACCTGTTGAATCGATTTCCTAAAACGATTGTAAATGTCCACGTACTATTAATATTCTTCGTAAACAAAATAATACCCTCCTATGTTACAGACAATGCAAAAATTTGATATTCGGCAGGGAACGCTAAAATATTCAGCAGGGCCGTGAAAAAAATCCATCTAGATCTAACAGAGTGATTTTCAATACTCAAAAATTGTTGAAGCCTTCTCCAACGAAACAAATGTATGTAAAGAATCATATAATTCCGCCTAGACTTGCTTCCGGTAGTCACAAGTGTGGTCTTACCTACTTCCAGCTATCCTCTCAGAATTCTTCGTAAATCATTTAGACACTTTGATATCGGGTTTGAAAGTATTTCTCCTATTCAACCAGTTAAGGACGTTAAGTTCAAGGTTGAGAATAAATTACCGGAGAATACTAAGCGATACGCCATCACTGAAGCTTTTATTTTCTTGACTCAGTGAAACTCGGTTTAAATTAAAATAAGCGCTCTGCGTCTATTTTTTTTTTCAGGAAAAAATTTGACAACCCTATAATACATTTTCTTGAATGCTAAAGGAAAAGCTTAGCGGTTCCCCTAAGTATTTTTCAACTCCCTTGGAAAATGATGAAATCGGCTTATCAGAGCTCAAATCAAACAAGACTGATTAGTCGGGGGCCTGAGAAAAAACAATCGGTTACACTTGGAATTGAAGAGATCCGGAATTGAGTGTTGTTATTAAAAGCTTAAAATACCAGACGAGATCTAGAAATCGAAGACTCTCACTTTAGTTTTGGTTTGTACCTGCCTACGTGAGACGGACTAAAAACATGCTTCACTGCGAGTCTAATTGTTTCTTGTTATTTTTGGTCTGATTAGCTTTTGGGCGAGCTCTCAACTTACCCCAACAAACATACCATCAGAAACAACCCTAAATGACGCCACTTAAGCTTTGCAAGCCTTATCATTACAAAGGTTGGCTCCGGGGTTGGCTCATCGACATCTCTGACAATGGCAATCAATATCTGTCACACTTACATATCCGCTCGCCATATTCAGACGTGTCGTCGCTAAAAATAACTCTTCACATCAGTGGGCCCGCGATGAAACATGGGATCAGTTCAGGATTCTCGTATTTCCCCATGTTACCTGTGCTACACTTACTAGTATTTCGCAAGCATTTCTTTTTACTTTTTATTGCTGTGACAGGTTGCTTGGGAAATTACTCGGGTCCCGCCCCCCGTCAAAAAAAAAAAACAAAAAAAAAAAAGAGAGAGGTGGGAGCGATTTTGTTTATAGGGGTGGGAAATGAATCAGCCCTCCTAAGCATAAGGCTTGTAATTCTTTTGCTTGTTAGCTATTGTTTTGTGGTTAGGCGTATTGTTTCTGTTGTTTGTTCTGCTGTCCTCTAAAAGGGTATCAAGTCATTCATGTGAGACCTTACGAGAGCTCAAGTAAAACAATTAAAATTATGCGTTGGAATACAATGTTTATCACCGCTGTTTGTTTTCTTAATCAAGCTACGATGGCTTAAGAACAGGAGTTTTCTTACAAGAGCTACTAACCTACCCGTCCCTCAACTCTCCAGCATCAGTGTTTTTAAGTTTTATACAGTGATGATCTTGCATATTTTTTTAAACTTAATTACAAAAGATTTTTCAGAGTTTTTTGGGTGATTCAGTGTTAAACGCGAGTACTGGCTATTGACACCCGAGTGACTTCCTGGGTGACTCTGCGGACGGACTTGAAATGGTGGCGAAATAGTGATCTTATAATCGAGCCTGTGCGGTTTGGTTCTTTGTTCTGAAAAAGTTTTTAATCTAACGAACTGTTTGTTCACTGCTTCACAAATAATATAGCGCTTTTAACTTTGTGATTATTGCTCATTTGGTCTCTTGCCCTTTCAATAATTTTTATTCGAGATAAATACGACTATAAGTGCAATGGTCCTTTTACGAGTGTTAACGAGAGATAAATAGTCATCTTTATTTCTTCGTTTGAATACCTTTATTTAGGGTCGGTTTCACTGATGAGTTCTTGGTTACAAGTGACTATTATTCCCTTATGCTTCTCAACAAAACAAGAAAAAAAAGTCAAATAGTGCTCTCTACACTTCTTTCCTCTCTCTTTCTTCTCTATTCCGTGGTCTTAATGTCAGCTATACAACTTTCCTGAAGTTGAAAAGGTGAACTTTTCCTACACAGGAACTTACATGTAAAGGAAAATGAGAAGTCTGTACGCTAGATAATGGTCTACAGTATTACTCAGGTTCTTGACTAGCGAAGCTCGCATAAGCGCGAGCTCAACGCTAAGAAACTGATCCCTGTGTCCTCCCTTGCATAGGGAGGCCCGTGCTTACAACTAGGGCTTGGGTCGCTAGTCGCTAAAACTCTGTGTTGCCAGTCCGATCATTTTGTGGTAGGAAATTAGATTTCTGTTAACTTTGGAACAGCGCAGTCATCTGTAATCATAAAGCTAGTTTTAAGTTACAGTGAAGGTGTTCTGAACCTGCTGCTAGAATAACGCCTTCGAGTAAGAGATGAATTCTAGGTCGTAATGGAGTGAAAGGTACAGTTTTAGTATCATAAGTATTTCCTGTATTGGCTTGGTACATGTAAGTGAAATAAGATATCGAGACACTACTGGCTACAACCTCGTTTATGGCAATAATCCATTCCAGTTCATCATTAAACATCACGTGCCTTGATCATGTGAGGTAGAAGTTCAACTCCTGCTCAACTTCGCTCAACTCACTTCCGCCGGAACCACACCCAGACAAAACAGGGCGGAAAAGTCCCATGATCAAGACGGAAGCTGGCTGAGTGAAGCTCTAGTTCGGTTTTCCAAGTGAATTTCAACGATCTCTGCAAATTCATCTCTACCAAGAAGCCTGTAAGCCAGTGGCATAAGCTGTAAAATGACCGTCTGAAAACGCTCACTTCCAAAACAGAACAGATCCAGGCCCAGCTCAAGCCCCATGCCGTAATCGCATTCATCGTTAGCAAACTGTACCAAGGTCATGATTTCTTGAAGATCGTCCGAACCTTGCTCTTTTTCTTTTTCATCTTTACCTTCTGTTATACGCTTAAGAATTTTCTTCAGTTCACCTGACAACAAAACAGTGAGTGTAGACGTTAATGTAAACTGCAAAGAGTGACGTAAAATAAAAGCGATTTATAACAGCCAATCACAACAAACGGGAACAACACGATGAACCAATGAAAACGCAAAATACAAACAATTGACGGCAAGCGCGGGAAAACGAGCTTGACAAGTCGCGATTGGTTTTGGTTTTGCATCTGATTGGTTGAGCGGCCGGCGCGGTTTCTTAATCCAATCACAGAGCGTAGAGAAGCAATTAAAAAAGCAATTTCGGATTCCCTTTGACACTCAATTGAAAACCGCCCTAATGCATACGCTAAAAGCAAAAATAAATGATGAATAATGGTTTGATTTGGTAGAATTGTACTCAACAAATGACAGCAACAGTTTTATTGTTGGCGGCCGTCTGTCTGCGCCGTGATTTAGTCAGTGGTTGAGTTGCAGCACCTGCTGTGGCTGTAATAACAAACTGATCATAAAATTTTCAGTTGAGAAAATGATTTCAACAAGGAATTCCTTTTCAAGTTGCTCTTCATAAAATTTTTGTACCGCAAATTGAGCGAAATTTTCTGGATTTATTAGTTTTCAACAAACACCTTATAACAGGGTCCTCCTTGGTAATTCAGCGAAGGGGTTAGACTCTACATTTTATCAAATTACAGTACTTTCCTCTGAATTTAATAGGAACTTGTCAAACTGAACAACTACATCTGGTAACCCATCCTAGTCTTAGAAGACTAAACGTAACTGATCCACCAGTCATCTCTTCATGTGACAAGTAACAAAGATAAGGGACAGCTGACAGATTCTCCCTCTCATTACTCTCTAAATCGTACAGATTCCAAATTTCTCAGAAATGACTTGCACTGAGGTGGGAAAATCTGCGGCTCCATTTCCTAATTCTAGGTTAAGAAAAGTATTCCCATGATCAACGCATGGGGGGGAGTTATTGTGAAGAACAGCCCCAGATAAAACTTTTGGCTGTCTGTCAGCCTACTGTGAGCCGTTTGACAGCTGACTGTTGGCCGTTTGTTGGCTGCCTGCCAATTAATTGTCCACTGACAGTTGTCTGACAGACAGCCGACAAGAAACCTTGGGTACCATAGGTACTATTCAAAATTATCCACTCACCATCAGTCACAGTAAGTGGACGATACCCAACGTCATTTGCATCCACAGGAACAACTATTCCAGCTTTGTGAAAAGTCTTGCTGACAACTTTCTTGTTTCTGGCTTTGATGCCTGCTGTCCTGGTGTCAAGATTGTATTTCAGTTCTTTTGCTTTGGACAGAAGTGAGGCTTGAAGAGTCTTCAGTGACTTCTGTTTGGGTTTACCACCAGGGGTCTTCATGAAATCATCAAGAAATTTGCTAAACCGTTGAAAATGTTGTACAAATGAGACATCACATACAAGTGTAAACATGTAATAAATCAACAAGAGGACGCAGCCCGGGCGGGGGGGGAACTCCCATATAAAAATGACGGGAATGCTTGTCGTACCTTTTAACGCAGTTTGGTACCTCTAAGGGTGTTTCACCCCAAAAGGTCCACAGCGGGAGTTTTTGTGGTACCTTTTAGGGTATCGAGACAAAAAAATAGAACAGGAGATAATGCGTTATGTAAGAATTGGTATCCCTTAGGGGAGAGAAAAATTTCAAGCCACGCCCACAAAACAGGATCTTGATACCTCTCAGGGGTTCTTTCCAAAATTTCTGGCGAGCACCCCTGTCTTTTTTATATGGGAGACCCCCCACCCGGGGAACACAGCCACCTGACTGCAGCTTAGGTCAGTGGCCCAATGGCTTGTCCATTGCACCCAAGATTACGGATTGAGTGATGTAGGATTGAGCCATATCCTGATTGCACAAGTGGCATGGCTGTGGTCTAAGAAGAATTACAAGGAGCCCAAAGGTTTCTAACCATGAAATCCTGGGTGCCCAGAACTTCAGCTTAAATGAAAAAAAGTAGGTTTTTCAGTCACCCAAAGGAAAAAGTTAAGAGGCCTGTGTTACTCAAGCGCTTCTAGAGCACAGCCCTGAATGGTGCCATTGTGCCATCGTGCAGTTCTGTTAACCCCATTTTACCTACCTTACTGCAGCAAAGAGGTTTTCACCAAGTACTGTGAACTCACAAGTCTTTTTAGCCTGGTTAGATGCCACAAACACAGGAGAACTTTTGGGGTCATCCCTGTTGAACAAGAAGAGCTTATTATTCCTTTAAATCCCTGAAGTGATCCACATCTTACATACATGTATCTCCTTACCATATTGATACATTGTCAAACAGCAAGGTTATGAAAATAAAGAAAATCATCAGCCAGAAATATTTTAAAATTTTCAGTTTCCCCTCACCTATAGTAGCCCAAGTGGAAGCCTGTGTTGTCATCACCTTTTATCACAGTCAGAAATTCTGGAGGATCATAATAATATCTCCAATGCAGGTGATAAGAAGTGATATCTGCCTCATTTATGTCATCAAACAGTCCTGACAACAGGTCATATGGACCAACCAGCTTTAAGCCAAGGGAGTCACTCAAGGCCTCTTAAGTAATGAACAAAGAAAGAAGATAGTTTGTTTACAATGAATAGCAATCATTTTTGTTTCAAACCAATGCCAAGCAGCTTCCTCTTTGGGAAATTCACATTTCCAAATCCATATTTTGACAAACATGTTGAAAATACACTAAATATGAATGACTGTTTTAAACACCTTTCTGGGAAGACATGAGCCCAGGACAGATCAAACCCTGGCTAAAATTTCAAGTTCAAAAAAATTCTGGTAAAACTGTTGTGTATTTGCCTGGCAGTGGACAGCACTCTCTCTTGCCAATTGATAAACAAGTTTGCACAGTATGATGGGATTTGGCTTAACATTTTGATTGAAATACTGGCCCCTCATTAAACAGATGCAAGCAAAACAAAACAAATTATACTTCAGACTTACCACTAGGATTTTCACTCTTTAATGTTTTACAAAATTCCCAAAAGTCAAAGAAGTCTTGAGGAAGTTCAACTTTGAATGTTTGTTTCAGTTTCTCCTTCACATCCTTGGTTTTAATATCAGCTTTACCTGCAAAAGCATGGGATATAAGCCCAACGTGAAATAAGCCCTTGCTGGCTAATATTATTATTTCCATGCATTCAGCACATACCTCCCATAAACAAAACTAGTAGATATAGCCGATCATGTGTACTAAAGGCATCCACAGTCGAGTGTCGATCGATACCCCCGATCGATACCTTGATCAACACTCAATTGATACTTGATCGATACTTGATCAATACTCCATGGACACTCCATCAACAACTCAGTTGATACTCAATCGATACTCCATAGACATCTCGGTTGACAGTCGCTCAAGAGTCGACTACTATTTGATCAATACATATGAGTCTGTCGACAGTCGGCCAACTATTGGCTGACTGTTGATCAAGCGTTGATCGAGTGTCCACCGAGTATCGATCGGGATGTCGACTGAGTCTGTCTGACTGAGTGTCACTCGACACTCTCAATGAGATGCTAATAAGTGGTCGGGTATTCTGGAGTTTAGCTACAGAAACTGCAAAATAAATCCCCAATTTTTTATATCTTTGCCCAAAATTCTTCATTCCTACGACTTTGAAATTTTTCCAAACGTTTTCCCTAGACTATGGCAACCCAGAAATGGGAATTATCAATTATCTTCTTAAGTAAGCTTCTACAAGCTTATAACTCAACGAAATCAATCATTTGACGTTGAGAACATTACATGGAACACTTGCAAATTAGTTAAGAACCTTTTCTAAAGATTACGTATTTGTCTCACCCGTTCGCTTAGCTGTATGTTGTTTTCTTTCACTTTCTTCCTTCCGATGATCTAAGTCCTGTTTGTCCGTTTTTCTTCGCTTCTTAGCTGGGCAGCGAACATCGTCCGCCATGTTGAGCAAAATAACAAAACAATTTGGCGGGAAATAAATTTATCATTCGTTCCCAGGCATGCCGGGGTCGGTCTATTGTCCCCAACTTTCTTTGACATTAAGGAGAAAATTTCTGTTGATTTTATCATCGAAAAGACTTTTTTTGTTTCTTTCTATTTTATTTTTTTTTAGCGGGGGGTGGGGGAGCTTATTTTCGGAGACTCTAGGTAATAGGTCTCCAGGCCCAGGAGCTCCGCAGAGAATTCCGTTTTTTTGTGATGTAGAAGAAAGAGAGGAAATTAAAATTTTGTTTCGCAGAACAATATATTCCCGAAACTTATCGTAGATTTGGGCAAAGGAACGGGGCAATTCTGGGAATGGAGCCTTTTACCGATATCACGCAGTATCAAAGACGCCCTGTCGAAGGAAACGAAGGTTTCACTCTGTTGTTTTCCGTCCTCACTACGCAGAAGAAATTTGGAAACGCAACAATAACCGATCGTTAAGTAAGACTTGGACAGAGAAATCACATGCTTATACATACATACGTTTATTCCACGTCCCCAAGGGGCTTTTCAGTGAAATGTGTAACAAAGCAACAATAAAATACAATAAAATTAATTCTATGTGAATAAAATTTAAAATGCACTTAAAAATTCAAATCTAATAGAAGCGAAAGAATTAGAAGATTTAAAGTATTATCGCAAACTCGTGAAAATATGGGACCCAAACGTAGCAATTTCTACTGAGAAATGTGAGTCAAGGGACAAGCCATGCCTCTGGAGAGGGTGGTAAAGGGGGGGGTATAGATCACGTTTCACGGAAAATAAAGCAGCCCTTTCACAATTCACGAAAAATACAACATTGGCATTTCAAGCTTCACGGAAAATAAAACAGAACGTTTCGGAAAATCACGGTTCACGGCGACTATGGAAATCACGATTCACGAGGAAAAAATTAGCCATTTCACATTTCACGGGAAAAAAAAAGGGCCGATCACGAATCACGAAAATACCCTTTACCACCCTCTCTGGAACACATTAGGCGGATCTGGGGTCCCATGTTTCATCAGTGCGTAACAGATTCGACCAGATTCTTAACTTCGCCTATTTACTAAATTGTTTTTGTTTGAATGAAAACTTAGGAAAAGCGTGACATCGGTAAAAAGGTCCATTTTGGCGGAATTATGCCCACTGTTCAAGAGTTTAAGATCGCACTGGCTGTGCATTGGACCCGGGGCGTTGGACAATACAGTTTCCATCTTGAAAAGGAAGTGGCTGAGATTTTACACCGAAATATTCTCAGAGCGCGGGTAGTAAACAAATGAAAATCAAAACTTTCCGACCATTGAAGTGTAACTAAATAAATGCTGACTTCAAAACAGACTTGAAAAGATTTTTATAATTGTTGTAAACTACTGAATCAGAGCAATTCGTTTATGACGAAAATGACATAAATGCAAATATTTCAGATGTAGCTGGTTTTGATTACCTATCGGTGAGCTTTTGTTTGAAGAATACGAAGTTTATTTTCGGAAGTTTAGGCCCCGTCCACACTTGTGACTTGAAAAAGCAACAATCACCGGTCATTTTCGATTTGTGTTTTATGATTATCGTGACGTTAAGTTACTTTTTTTTTTCGAAAAGTTGCGTCTTAAAAATATTTTCCGTCCACACAAAAACGCAAAGCCGGCGTTTTCAAATTCCTCCGGTTTGAAGAGCGTTTTCGAAAAGCTCCGTTTTCGTGACGGATTAGTGTGGACGGTAGGCCTAACCGGGTAAATAAAGCTGCGTTTTCAAATTTCTCCGGCGTTGTGTGCACGGGGTCTTAGATGCACGGCCAGCAAAGGAAAACAACAAGAAGGAAGAGGTCTGAAGATTAAAACCTTAGTAAGATGTAACTAAATTATTACAGAGCAATAAGGTCCAGGATCATTTTCTCTCCACTTTATTAACACCAACACAAAAACCAAGCTGTACTTACTAACTACAAGCCATGACCTACTGACAACTTAACCAGTTTAGAAATTGAATCCAGTAAAAAATAAATTAACAAAAGGAACTATCCTTTTTTTCTGGTGCCTGCACCGATTATACACATGCCAGCATGTGCGAATCAGCAATTTAGAGACTGAAAAGAAAAGATCAAATATTTATAGAAAAGAGTGAAAATGAACCACAGTCTGCTTCACAGCCATTGATTGAATTGCCACGCAATTCTTCTGAGTGTTGCGTGACAAGTAATTATGAACTGTGTAGGAGGCTGTGGTTGAACCTCTGAAAGGAACAAATTGAAAATAAGGAAAAAGCAATGTAATAAAATACCCTGGCTTAAGGAGAAATTAGCTAGGGTAGCACACATATTCTAAATTTCATGAAAATCTTAGAGTAATAAAAATGTCTTCACAGTAAGAAGCTAATAAAGATTAAGAGTGATTGTGTTTTTGAGAGAGCTTTGAAAAATTCAAAGAACCCTAAGGATGCCCCTCCACATAACTCTGTACAGCAATGTGGATAATTACTTGAGAAAAACAAAATACTTAAAATAAATAAAGGAGCTCAGTAATGGCATTTGGAGTTATTTTGGCCATATACAAAATTACCTTTAAATTGAAGGAAACCCGAAAATAGTAGTTAAGATAGAAAAACACTACAGAGATAATAATAAACCATAAAGGAACAAGGATGATTGAGGATGGGAAATTAACAAACGAGGAGCTAGAAAAATTTAGGCTCAATTTTTCAAGTTGTAAAAACCGTGATGTAGCTCCTTCAAGAACTAAGCCTGTTCACCTTACATACAATAGTCTGACTTATCACACACTGAAGAAGAGAGCAGAAGACCCTAGACTGTTTGATAAGACAGAACTTACTGCACCCTGCTAACTTCAAAGCAACAAAGAAAACATGTATATATATACAAGAACTTTCTCATTGTCAATGTCAACTCAACACTTTAAGCTTAAAATCTGTTGGGGAAATCTGTCGGGGAAATTTGATTACATAAACCAAGAAAACAACCCAGTGTGAGATTATGTTCCCAAATTCTCATTACCTATGTATTAGCTGGCATTTGAACATCATAGGGTCTAAAGGACTTAAATAAAGGAAATAAGATCAAAAAAAATAAACTTCTTAGCACAGTAAACCCTATTTTCTGAAAGACAAAAGAACTGCAAATACTATAATACAATTTATCAACAGCACAATCAAACCTAAATTTAGTATTTTCAAAAGATCCCAAAACATCGATGTGCCTAAGCTGCCATCAGGGAAGACCATATTTAAAGTTAAACCACATTTCCCATTTATCCCAAAAATAATGTTGTATATTATTATTTACAAAACAATAAGACCTGACTTTTAAAAAACATGGAAACCTAATTTGCCCACTTGCGCAATTTTTTTCCATCAAACAAATCGGCAAAACAATTTCCACTCAACTCTAAATAATTAAGTTAATATCTTACATAAAAATTATATGTTAATTTCATCTAAACATTAACAGTACTCAGTTGCTATAATCTGAACTGTGAAATCTCCAGTGTTTAATGCTGTTATCTTGTTGGCTGGTTGCCACTGATTATAGTGGGTGATAGTGTAAAATCTGTATGCAAGTTGGATATGGCAGAACAAACTCCATTTCCCTTCAAGTTTTCAAACTTCAATAACTTTCTCTAGAGCTTGTGACCACAACAATTTTGATTCTTAGACGAAAATAGGAACTAAATGCATTTTACAAAGACCGAAATCATCAAATGTTTTTCATATAAAAATAAAGTCATTTAGAGGTCATACAATCTATCAGAAAAGGGACCAAGTTAACTTCAAGCTTTCCTGGGGCCTAAACTAAAATGCACATGTAACAGAACATATCACAGGACTTTGATATGATATCATGAATTTGCAATTTACAAGATACAAGAGTGTACGTCACTAGCATGCATTCCATTTTTTCAATACAAATTATCTCAAGAAATATACAATAATAGAATTCCTATACACAATCCTGGCTGCAATGTCTTGTAACATCAATCAGGTCGTAAAATTTGTTCCTTTGGTAAGAATTCAACCAGCAGAACCTAAACACATAAGACAAAAAATACCAGTAATTGTTACTAACTAACAACAGTAACAGTGTTATTGATACATGTACAGTCAACTCTCATTATGGCAGACACCCCTGGGACAGTCATTTGGTGTCCATAATAGCAAGAGCCTGCAAATATAGTCGACTTGCAATAACTTGAACCTTCAAGGGAAATTGAAAAAGGTTCAAGATATTGGGGGTTCAAGTTATCGGGAATTGAGAACAAGTAAACAGAAATAAGGAAAAATCTGTGTTTAATGTTTTTGTATTCATGCAGTGTACATTTGAATCAAATTCAATTACAGAATAGAGAAGTCGAGTGAAAATAAAACAATACATCTCTAAGTTACTGTATAAATGGGAATGTAGCGTAATGTGAAAAATATAACAAAGAAAGCAGCAGGGAGACGTCCAGGAACTGTGAACTGTAGAGGTATTTTAAAGAGAGCAATGTTGGGCTACTGGTACAAAGCTACTGGTACTGGCTACTGGTACAAAGGTCATGCTCATAGTTCGAGTTATCGAGGGTAAAATTATATAGAAAATGACCTGAAGGGAAACGAAAATTGCTTGAGTTATCAAGGTTTCGAGATACCAAGGGAAAAATTACAGTAAATGTATGACCGAAATCCAGGGGAAATCGATTTTGGTTCAAGTTAGCATGAGGCTCAATTTAGCAAGGGTTCGAGTTATCAGGAGTCGACTGTATATAGCAAGGTGTGATGAAAAAGGCCCAATTCTTAGTTGCAAAGCATCACCTTTGATGTATACTGCTATATATACTCTTTTTAAGATTTCCAGTTTCTTCTCATTTGTAAACACATTTACCTTGATACATAATCATATAATGGAGGCTAAAATAACTTCTTAGCCCAGAAACATTAGACATGGGGTTTGCTTCTACTAGTAGACACAAACTAGCCTGAAAGAAATGTCTGTCATTGTACAAGTATACCCAACTCCACCTCTGATCCACACTGATTGGTGGTTCATCACGTCATAATGTTAGAGAGAGGCTACTATACACAATCAAATACTTACATATTCCATCATATTAGTGGAATTAATGCATCGTTGTTTGTGTAAGCGCCAGTGAAGCCCAAGCTAAAAAGGGAAAGTAATTAAAAGAGTTTTAATGTACTTGTATATAAACAATAGCCTCCATCTGGCACGAAAATATGTTTGCATATTTGTCTGCAGACATTATCTGTTCTAAGAAGCGAACAGTTTGTGAGCTTTTATTGAAACTGTGAGCATTGAGGAACAGATAATGTCCAACGAGAACTATCCAAGCATATTTTCACACTAACTGGAGGCTATTGTGTTTATTATCCTTCAAATATTTTTCGTAAAACGTGCAGTTTTGAAAATTGGGGAATGACACTCGCGTATTCCCCAGTTTCAGCTGGGGCATATTCAGTCATGTGACATGTTTAGACCAATCATGTGCGAGCAAAAATATTTGATAGACTATATAGACATGTATTGGTATAATTTCACTGTGGAAGAAAACAGAGTCAAAACAATGTAATGAGTGATGTAACAATCCACCAGAACATAAACTTTAGCAGGTCAACACAAATCTTATTTCGCAAACATACTCATAAGAAAATTGAGATTCTGTCTGGGGATTATAATGAGGCCTCAAAGTATTATTAAACAGAATTTTCATCAGTTATTCCATGGAAGCAACTCCATTTTCGTATTCTTCGAGACTTTACCCTGTACAATTATTCAGAAAGCATTACTGGAGAGATTTCAGTGTCTATGGTGAATAGTCAATTGTTATAAGTATGCGAGACTGAATTTTGCATACAGTACATATTTTAAATATTAATAGTATATAGTTATTTATCAGGAATGGGCAGTCACTTCACATAGATACTTAATACAGTGACATACCTTATGATAAAGGTGACAATTTTCAGCATCTAACACTTTGTTTATTGAATGTCTTGTCTGTGATAAAAGTAAGAAAATAATTCAACCACACACCCTCATGGAAACATACAGTAGAAGCAAGTCCAAGTGGGGGGTTGCTATGCATGTGCACAAGAGATGGGCTATCTTGAAAAAATGGTCTATCTTTTATTATCCATTTTAATGTTACTCAGTGGTATAGTCATTCATTGAGGTTTTCTTTAATTTGAAAGTAATTGTAATGTTGTAATGTATCGTAATGTGCTTTTGATGACTGTATGTTAAAAAGCGCAATATAAGTAAATAAATTATTATTACTAAAGTAATTTTGAAAATCGGAAAACTGAATCAAGATAATGTGAACATAAATTATGCTCCTTTGATAGTGTGATTGCAACTCATCAAAGATAAAGATAAAAAATGATGCCTGTTTTAACACAGCTAGTGGGTTAGATTATCCATTAACATGAAAAAAATTGATAATTTTTTTCAGAGAAAAATCTGTTCTGACCTAAAACAAAATCATTATGGGAAAAAGAAAAAAGGAGTCAGACTTGTAAAAAGCAATTGTGAGAATTTAACTTATGTTCCTGGCAATCCAATGTGTTGGTTGCAATGGACAGATGCGCATCACTTTGTGTTGTGTTGTTGACATAGAAAGGTTGATGTTCAGCCTACTTACTCTTTTATTGAGACAAACCACAGGCCACATGGACATTCCCAGTGTGCAACAGCAGCAGATACAACCACAGAGTAACCAGCGAACATTAACAGGCATTGTTTTACTAAGCACTCTGTTGACTCGTGTCACAGTTGCTTTGTACTCCTCAGGTGCTACCTGCAAAGATCAAATTTTGACCATCCATTTAACAACCTTCACCTTCATCTATCTCTTTAGAGACTACTGTAGGTGTCACGTAAGGCCTCATCTATTTGACCACAGAAAACACTTTCTAGTTTCTTCTTAAATTCAGCCCTACTTTTTCATGTTTGACATATCAGGAAATAACCTTTCTTATCATGGTTTCATTTTCAGACCGGGCCTCTAAAATAAATACCCATTTTCAGACCTTGCCATTTTTACATCTTAAATGGTAGATCACACTTTTTCAATCACATCAGATGCTAAATTTTAAGTTACCTCTTTCTTTTACTGCGTTTAAGATGAAGAGTTATATGTGGATGTTGACATTCTAATGTGGTTCATACCCTTACATGGGATGCTTAACTCCATACCAGGAGGCAAAAAAATACCTTATACCAGATCAAAATTTAAAAAAACCTGTTCCGAAGGTATAAAAATACCTTACTATTTGAATAATACCTTATTCGAAGGCAAAATCTGTTACCAACTTTCAGACCTACAAGCCAAACCCTTAACTGCAGTGAGTAGCCTCCTTCCCACTGTTAAACTAATTACACCCAACTACATGTATTTCAATTAATAACTTGTATCAATCCTCTTGAGAAATCATTTAATATGTTATACTACTTATGTATAACACAGCAACAACAAAATTGAACAGACTAAACTAAATACCTTTAAAATAACTAAGTCATTTTGGATGCTGAACTTTTCAAGTAAAATAGCATTGTGTAAGAGTACATTTTCATTGTCAAACCTAGGCTAAGGACTGACAAGGAATCTGAGTGAGGACACAATTTTTTCTCTGAGTATTGTTTACAAATGCCTGTACTTGCCGGTGGCCAGTTTATCAAAGGAATTAAACGAAATTATAATATACATTGAACTTCCTGAGGAACGATGTGTGAGAAAAACCTTCCTGAGACAATAAAGTCAGTAGAAACGGTATATAGTGTCTAACTGCTTTACAAGACGGAAGATCACGACTTCGCACGCCACGACATCGTAATTATGAACAAAGATAAGGTGAAAGACGCCATGAGAAAAATGATTGAAGGATATGAGGTAATAAAAATGCTTTCAGCCAGGTACGTTGATGCTGACTTTGTTCTTGAGCATTTCTATCAGCAAACAACGACAAGCCAACGTATTAAAAGGCAAAAACAATAATACAGATACTATATTTAAGGTAGCTATTAAATTCCCTTGTAAAACGACCACGCTTGTTATGAACACATGTCCACTCGAACGATCGAAACAACAGAACGTACCTTTGCACTAAGGCCTTGCTGAAATTCTACATCAAACTTGCTATTAAGTCCAAACCTAAAGGTAACAAGGAAAAACGAAAGGAAAAATCAATTGACCCCTTGTGCTCTAAGATGAAAAGTAATTAGATAGGAGAGAGAAAAGCGGCTTATCAAAGGCCGAAAGTAATGTGAACTTCGAGACAGGACTTGATAAATCATGAACAACTCACACTGTCATATGTCCTACTCCTCGTACAACCACTGGTTCCGGCGTCACCTGACCGTGCTCGTCGGAAACACGCGAACTTCGTTCATCTTCTTGAAGATTTTCGTCAAAAATAGCGTCAAAGTTCGCCATTCACAACTGCGTTTTCGTAAAAAAATTTTACCGCTCGCGCTCGAGAAGAGAAAATCGGAAGTGAAGGGATATTTACCACGTCCCGCAAAGGCCACTGGGAGTAAAAGAAGAGAAGAGCTTGGTAACAAGTTTATCAAGTTTATATTCGTTACCAGATCTCTGCGTCCAATTCTCTTCGAGGTAAACTTGTGTGCAGCTGCCCCCTGCCCTCAAAAAAAATCGGGAAAAATCGAGAGGGGCGGCTGTGCCCACGCTACTGTTCCCAGGCCAAGGAATGAATATGTATTTTAATAACTTCTTACCCTCGAATAATGCATTTTTTTCTGGTTGGTTAACTGAATCTCAGTTACCAGCCGTTATATCTGTGTTGACGTTATATGGAGTATTAGTGCGTCAAGTCTAAAATTCGTTGGGAAAATAACTAAAACAGAAGAGTTGGTGAGCTTTCTGCCCACGGAGATACAAGAAATAATGGCCAGTTCCGTTCCGGTAAACACAAAAAGCCACACGAAGCATTTAATTGAAAAAGCTTGTAAATCTATAACAAAAGCGACTGAATGAAGAGAAAAGTCGGCAAAATCTGCATGAAGATTCACAAAAGAAACACACTGAGCCCCAATGAACTACCTGAACACCTAGAAAAGGCTAGAAACAGTTTCGTTCAGATATAGCCTGGCGTAGCCTCCCTGCGGAAGGGCGAACGAGCAAAGCACAGTCGTCGAAAATGATGGCTGGAGCCAAGAAACTGCAATTCTACAGTTCTTGCGCTGCTCTGATTGGTTCTTTGTTATGTTGTAATGTCAAAGTTAGTCGCACTTGTTCAACGGAAACATAGCATCATAACGACACAGACATAACGATCAGTTAAACCCGTATATCGTTAGGGTCATGCTGTTGCAGTATATTGCTGAGAGTAAAGGGGGATGGGGGAGGGGGACATGGGGCTTTGCGGTGTTGATTGTTTTTCTAATGCAGTGATGCGGTGAATAAAGTCCCGCCTAGCGGTGTTGTGGTGATCTCAAACCTGCGGAGCGCGATGTTTGTGTTTATCACCCTTAGGTGTTCGGTGAAATGCATTTATTTGCGGTGCTGTGGTTTCTTGTTTGACCTGATCTCAGACCAAAGACGAAAGAAACTAAACTATGTAGTTTATTTCTGGGAAAATACTAGTTTCTATCAGGACACGCGACTTCCTGGAAACGTTCGCTGCTTTACCACTTGGCAGCTGTAACTTTTCGGGTCAACTTCTCAGTCCAAATTATGAATGTTTACACAAACAAAATATACAAGAAAAGATTTACAGGCGTCAGCAGTATCGACTCGGACACGAAGCCAATGACAAGCATTGCGATGTGTTTATTTTGTGGAAAATTGTTGAGGTATAAAAGTATTAAGTCAAGTGTAGACATTCAAATAATGGCGCCAAAAATCTATGTTGCGGTGACGGTGTTTCGTCGACTTTTCTTGCGATGATGCGGTGTTCGTCAATTTTTTTTCGCGGTGTTGCGGTGCTGAGAGCCCCCCTATGTCCCCCTTAGTAAATTAAAACTTCACAAACATTAGTTTATGGACTTTTAATGTCTCAATGTCTTTCTTTTACAAATTAAGTAAAGCAATGACTTGTTAACAAGCTATTCAAAAATTATAAAGAAGAAATAATTAAAACTAGTTTTAACGTACAATAACATTATTGATGATCGTATCCATGCATTTAAAAAGAAAAACAAGTTCTTATTTTTGTCAGGTCACAAAACAGAATTACTATATCATCTCAGGCAATAGCCGGGTTATGTAACATGGGAAATATCGTCCATTATAAATGACACACTGACTATCCTTGTCTATAGGAAATTAATTTGAAGAGCACTGAAATATATACATAACACAACATTTTAACGCAATTGAATTAACGTTCTTGACCCGCATAATATATTTCTGACCACTTAATTATTTTTACTAATTTATAATTTTTTTTCTTCCCTGAAACAGAGGAATATAGATGCAACTCTGTTGCAACTAAACCGTGGAAAAACCACTCAATTATATGACCATTTAACACACAAGGACAGCTAGAAACCAAGTCTCGTGTCCAAATAGCCAATTCGTTTGGCACGGTTCAATATTGCGTTCCAATAATTTAACAATTCTGAACGTACGAAATGACAGGGCTCATTCTGTCTGCATCCCGTCTCCATTTTATGTACCACAGTGGGATAAGCGTCGTGGTTACGATTGGAACAAAAGCGCAAACAACTCCGACGATGTTCGGGACCTGGGATGAATACGTGAAAAAACTCTCGATCACGTACGGGGACCACGTGATCAAAAACATGCTGATGGCGAGTTGCAGGCGGCAATGTGCTTTGTCCTCCTCGGTCTCTTCCGCCTCTCCGTTCTCCATCTTGGCTAGCTTGGCCTTTGCGCTTGAGTTTTTGTCCTCGGACTCACTTCCGAAGAAGTTGTAAATCAGGAGAGAGACAGGAATCAGAAAAATACACGATGTAATGAGTGTGAAACTCAACCCGGAAGGCGGCCAGTCCACCTCACAGAAGGCCTTTCTGCTAATAAACACGTACTTGCTCCACAGAAGAGAGAGCGAGTACGAAAGAGTGGTGTGCGCTATGATGTAACCCAGTGGAATGGAACGAGGAGCATTTCCCGGTACCTTCTGTGGATCGGTCATTCGGAAGTACTGTTCGGTGGTGATTGTGACGAGCGTTGAAATCGACACGATGATGTAGATTACATTTGTCAGTCCATAACTTCTGCACCAGTGCTCCTCGAAGTACCATCTTCCACTCGTACTGACGGAGATTAAAAGTGGCAAATCTTTGATCGAGACCAAAACATCTACGGCCGCCAAATTCGCCACGATTAGCGCTGTGCAGGAACTGCGAAGACTTCTCTTGCGGTAAATGTAGTAGCAAACGAAAATATTTATCCCAATAGTCATAAGGCAGTAGATTGCGATCACGGAGGCCACGGGTGAATAAGATGTGATTTCCATGCTAAATCCTATATCACTACCGTGAGCCATTTTCGTAGGAGGCAGACTGCTCAGGTGATCCTAGACAGAGATTATCTTCGGTAGCAAAAGCTGTTTTTTCCAGCGATCCACGGAAATACAATGATCAGTTTTCTTCCTTCGCGATGCGCACTTCTTTCTCGTAAGTAATCTCCAAATGTTTGTGGCTGTTTTCCCAGTGAAATCAAAATTCACGGTCCGATTAAATCATTTAGGAAAAGAGACGGCTCCCTAGAATATCTCAGGAAATCTTCTTTCGTATCCGAAATCCAACACTTCGGCTCCGTGAAAATGGCTGTAACTAAAGAAATAAATAGCTCTTTTGAATTAATTTTCCCCTAACAAAGAGCCTTTTTGACAGCGAGATTACAAAAGACTTTTTTATCACCGAGTAACCTGTTACTAGAGGTAGAAATAATGTTAAATTTATGATCAAATCTTTCTCTATAGTCCACCTGTTACGGCGCTATAAAAACTACCTTTTGATTGGCTGGCAGGTGGTTTACTTTCTCTTCCGTGTTGTGATTGGCTAAAAATGCAGGGATTTTATGCTTCGCGGGAAAACATCATATTTGCTTGGTACATCCGTTGCTGTGGAATTATGAATAGTTCCGTGTTTTGAAAATTGGACCTGATGATGGCAAAATTAGACAGTCTATTTTTGTAGTCCTGAATAAATACCGCTTTTTTTATTTTGCCTGCTAACCCTTTTAGCGGCTCGTCTTTTGAAAGGCCTTTCTTTGAGTGAAATGATGATATGTAGCGCCTTTTTGTGTATTCACGCTTGATTGAACAGCTCACAACTGAGCAACGACGAAACAATGGCAAGAACAATAAACAAACTGACGAAACATGTGTGAGCCATAGCAAAGCACGTGTTCTGTCTTCATAATGAGCTCACCATAATTCATAAGCTGAGACTTTAAAATCTTTTGTCTGCGATCTCCGCTCGCGCTGCGCTAAATAATAGAAGCTAAAAGACTGTGAAACTATCTCTCAACGTGGCTCCAACGTTGCTAAAGAAAGCATTGCGCGCAGAAAATATGAAATTGCATTTTAGTTCAACACGTGTATATGCACAGGATTTTAAGTTGTTCGTTCCAAGTCAGTAATCCCAGCTGAAAGTACTGTTTGAGAGCGGAAATGTCACGGTGGCAGGTTTTAAAACTCTTGTAGATTAGCAGGTAGATTGCTGGTGGTTGATATGTTATTTAACAGGTCTAATGGTTTTATCGCAACTTTTAAAATGGAAGGACGTGCTTGAAAAATAATTTACCAATTTCGGACAATTTATGAGTAGTAAAATTGTCTAAATTATATAACACGCAATGGCTTTAGTCGAAAGGTGTGTTGAATATGTCAATAACTTCGAGCGGTAGTTTAATCTTTTAACCCAAATTGTGTAGTGTCTAGCCTTTTTTTCTCAGCATCGTAAGCGGGTAAATGGCGCGTGATTGAATTGACTGCTAGTTGAAAAATATAGTATAGTATAGAATCAGATAGAATCTATACCCGCGCGCAGGGATCGTGGGTTCAAAATCTGCCGCTGGTTTATATCATGTAAAAGAATTGCTACTTTGATAAGTAAAAAAGCATTGTATTGGGCTTCAAATCCAGCACATCGCGACAGAACTCACGGTCAGTGGGGAAAGTGCTCAAGTTCTTTAATCGTGATCGAAGAGCGTTCGGAGAACGGGCTGGTTGTTAACATGGTTAAATTCTTTTGTTTAAACTGTGAAGCAGTCTCTTTTCTTTAAAGAACTTGCAGTTCATCAGTTATGGTAGGGAAGACGTGAAACGAGAGTATAGTAATTCTCTTCATGAGTCCATCGCGGTCTTTTCGTCGAATTTTTTTAGGGCAAATTTGCGACATTTGTTCGTATAAGGAGCGCGCGTTAATATAGCGCAATTTATTCCTTGGTGTTCGAATTTAAAGGCTCTTTGTTTATGATCCGCTTGTGGAGGACATTTGCAGTCAAAGATTTGCAATTCAAACACCACTTTGTTTGCAGACTCCCGTGGGTAGGGGGACACATATCCAATCCTCACCCCCATACCCCTAATCACCCTGCAGCTAATATTGGTGAGTAAATTATGCATAATATCGTAAAACTCTTAGAAAGGAAAAACAAATCACAGCGATAAAAGAAATGAACCGATATGATGAACACTGCTGGACACTTTGTATACCTGGATCAGTAACGTATACATTGTGGAAACTGATTTAGAGTTGTCGTTTCTAGCAACCCCCTGAATTACTGGTTATTGGTTGTGGGTAGAACGATAAGAAACCCTGTCCCTAAGGCGCTGTTTATAAGGAGGCAAGGTAACCCTAGTGCCCGGGGAAGGGGGGTACTCCCTTATATGGGCTATATAGGTATGTGCGGCCCCAAAAGGTAAGGATTTGGTCATAAATAGGGTATCGATTTTGGCCATTTTGGTCTTCAATAGGTTATGGCTTTAGCACTCTAGTAATGGCCAAAAACTAGGGTAACCCTAGCTGAGCACTAAGGTTACCTTAACGCCAGGATAACCCTACCTGGCTTGGAAACGCTCTGTTAGGGACAACTCGCCTACAAGGGACAACTCTCCTAACCCGCAACAACTTTATTTGGGCTCCAAAAATCAAAATATCACAATGATAAAGACACTGGCAACACAAACCAATTTTGACTTAGAAAGATCGTAGTAGATTCACTTTTTTTAGTTTTGCTTTGGATAGAAAAAGTTTTGAATCGCGGCTTTTTGCGACGGAATGTTCGCAATAATGTCAGTTTGTTGCTACTGTCCCTAAAATATTCAATTGCAGAATTGTTTATAGTTTTGCCATCAAATTTATCCCAAACAAAGACGGAGCTTAGAAATTGAAATGATTTCAACGGAAATGACAAATCGGCCCGTAAATAAAGTGAAAACAGATTTTAGCAATAAAATTATTATCGGTTGTGTGTGCTAGGCTTAGTGTACACTAGCGACATTAAAGACGTTATTTGTATAGTGTGATCGTGCGGGTGAGGGTAGTTTTGAAACGAACTGTTGTTGGTGACTAGTCACCAACAACAATTTTTTTTTTCAAAACTACCCTCACCCGGACGATCACTATACGAACTACTGATACTCCTGGGTTCAAACCATTTACTATGTTAAAGAAGTTATGTCGTTATGTCGTTATGTCGTTGTGTTTGCAGTGTGAACATCCTGACATACAGGGTGTTTTTATAAAACAAAACGACGAACTTACCCACCCCACCCTGGAAAATTTGAGTAAGCAGCGCGCCTGCGATATGACAACCTTGCCGATAAGAGCCATGGGTAATATGGTAATATCAGGAGGGAGAGGTGAACACGTCAGATTTGGCTGACCCTATGATCATGGCCATTATGACGTCACGGCGAAAGAAGCGCGCAAATGCACAAAATTTTCGAAAATGGCGTCGTCGCCTCTCGCTGATACAACTTTTTGAGGCAGATTTCTCCTATCATTCCAGCTTCAAATGGTATTGTATTTGGATCTCAAGGAGTGATTATCATTTTTCTTTCTTTAGAGTTCTTATAAGATTAAATTTGGAAATACAGTTAACAATAAAGATTAGCGAAAAAACTGAGCAACGACGTTTCGGTGTCATCCTGGCACCATTTTCAAGTTAAAAAATATTTGTGCGAAAAGTAAACTAATTTATACCAATGGTAGAGGTGCGAAATTGAATAAATTAAGATTAAGATAGCTGTTCAATGTTCATGTTCATTCCAATGAGGTGTCAAACACTGGTAATGAGTTCAGTGTCTGTTCAAAGCCTAAACAAATACTTTTGCGCGAATGGAGTCTGACTGTGTGTTAAGGCTCGGTTTCTTCTTGCGAATCCACAACATTTCGTGGATCAAGCAATCGAACTTTCCCTGACATTTCTTTAGGATCTTAAAGTTGTTAGTCAGGTCACCAACTGTATCAACTCGGTGTTCATTTTGAAGGTGTTTTCCGATGGCGGTAAATCGGTGTTCCTCAATGCGCTTGTAAAGATGACGGCTAGTGTAACCGACGTATTCTGCATCACACAGATCACATATATAGTTATAAACAACGCACTGTTGATTGATCAAAGGTGGTTTTGGCTCTTGTACTTTGAGATCATCGCCAATTTTACGGCTTCTGAACACCGGCTGTAGTTTGTGATCAAGTTTATTACTCAAGTCTGAGAGATGTTTCTTTACTATGTCCGCTGATTTCTGGTCTTTAAAAGGCAGGACTATGCGGTAGATATTCTCTGTTGGAGGCGTCGATCTTGTGTCTGGTGACATCACTGAATTAACGAAACGGGTGATGGTGGAGTTCACAAGAGAATCTGAGTACTTGAGGTTAGAAAAGATCAGTTTAAGGCGTTCGCATTCTGTTGAGAATAGTTCCCATGTTGAGGACAAGCGGTAAGCACGGTTTAACATGGTTTTAACTAAAGATCTTTTATAGCGGTTGTCGACATGACTTTGGTGGTGTAAGAGGAGACCAGTGTTTGTGGGTTTACGGTAAACACTTGTTACCAGCTTGCAGCCCTTCTTACATATTTCAATGCCGACAAATGGTAGCTTACCGTTAGATGCGATCTCCATGGTGAAGGATATGGATGGATGACAGTTGTTCAAATCTGACATCCTAGTATCTTATGATGTCTCTTCGCTATTTACGAACGTCCCACTACAAGAAACCATCGAGATCCTTGCTGATAGAGCTTTTGTTGACAACTGGTTCAACAAAACACACCATCTAAACATCAGCAAAGCTGATCTAATTGAACTGTTGTCAGTAGCAACAAAGGACCAGCTATTTCAATTTAACGGTCAACTCTACCAACAAATTGATGGAGTAGCGATGGGCTCTCCCTTGGGTCCCCTAATGGCCAATACTTTTCTTTGTTCTATCGAGGAAAAGCTACAAAACGAGAACAAGTTGCCAGACTTCTACAGACGCTACGTGGATGATACACTAGCCACAATGAAAGACATACCAACCGCAGAAGCCTTTCTGAAGACTTTGAACAACTGTCATCCATCCATATCCTTCACCATGGAGATCGCATCTAACGGTAAGCTACCATTTGTCGGCATTGAAATATGTAAGAAGGGCTGCAAGCTGGTAACAAGTGTTTACCGTAAACCCACAAACACTGGTCTCCTCTTACACCACCAAAGTCATGTCGACAACCGCTATAAAAGATCTTTAGTTAAAACCATGTTAAACCGTGCTTACCGCTTGTCCTCAACATGGGAACTATTCTCAACAGAATGCGAACGCCTTAAACTGATCTTTTCTAACCTCAAGTACTCAGATTCTCTTGTGAACTCCACCATCACCCGTTTCGTTAATTCAGTGATGTCACCAGACACAAGATCGACGCCTCCAACAGAGAATATCTACCGCATAGTCCTGCCTTTTAAAGACCAGAAATCAGCGGACATAGTAAAGAAACATCTCTCAGACTTGAGTAATAAACTTGATCACAAACTACAGCCGGTGTTCAGAAGCCGTAAAATTGGCGATGATCTCAAAGTACAAGAGCCAAAACCACCTTTGATCAATCAACAGTGCGTTGTTTATAACTATATATGTGATCTGTGTGATGCAGAATACGTCGGTTACACTAGCCGTCATCTTTACAAGCGCATTGAGGAACACCGATTTACCGCCATCGGAAAACACCTTCAAAATGAACACCGAGTTGATACAGTTGGTGACCTGACTAACAACTTTAAGATCCTAAAGAAATGTCAGGGAAAGTTCGATTGCTTGATCCACGAAATGTTGTGGATTCGCAAGAAGAAACCGAGCCTTAACACACAGTCAGACTCCATTCGCGCAAAAGTATTTGTTTAGGCTTTGAACAGACACTGAACTCATTACCAGTGTTTGACACCTCATTGGAATGAACATGAACATTGAACAGCTATCTTAATCTTAATTTATTCAATTTCGCACCTCTACCATTGGTATAAATTAGTTTACTTTTCGCACAAATATTTTTTAACTTGAAAATGGTGCCAGGATGACACCGAAACGTCGTTGCTCAGTTTTTTCGCTAATCTTTATTGTTAACTTTCTTTAGAGGTAAGTAGATTTTAATTATAACCGAAAAATCTTGCAGAAAGTGTATTTAAAGTGTTACAGTCATCGCTCTCCGTTGGAAATATGTGGGGCAAAATTTTGACTATTCGCCCTGTAAAATTGCCCTTTTTACGTGATCGGTAACGTAAAGAAACGTGTAACTTGGTCACAGGATAGCTTATATGTATAGGAAAACATTGTATCTGAAGATGATTTTGAAGAATTAGCAGTAAAAATGATCAGTCCATTTGAGTATGAAATATCTGCGATCTCGTGCTCGGAGTGTTCTCTCACAAAACTGAAACCTTTTCACATATTCTGCAATGGGCCTAGCAAACAGAAATATTATCCACAATGAAGGAAATAAGAACTTTCACGAACAAGAACTTAAGCTTAATTATTTAAATAAGACAAAGCCTGCCTACTGCACAACGGTGGTTAAAATGCAGACAGAGGATAACATGCAGACTGCAGACTTTTTAAGAATATTGTATTCCCATTTCCTTTATATAGAGCTTGTGCTCTGTTTACTCTGAAATATACAGCACAGGTTAGCCGGTATATGGTTAGCTCGATCTCTTTATAAATGAAAATGGGAATATCATATTCCTAAAAAGCCTGCAGTCTACATTTTACCCATGGTTTGCAGTCTAGTGTTGTAAGACTTTTCTCTTCTTCATAGGCCACTTTCGTGCTGCTTTGACCACAGGCTGGTAGTTCGGAGTATATTCAATTTCCCATAGGGAGCCTCTGCAGAGGAGAGAGTACAAGGCCCCATTTATATGGTCTCGGGTACTGAAGGCAACCCTATCAGACCCTTCTGAGGCAACTTTATCAAGTGTTTAATATATTACATGAAGTGGTCCTTCCAGGATTACTTAAGCCTTTTTTTATACTCCAGTGCTCAGTTATCCTTCTTCCTTTGGCTTCCTTTCAGTCATTTGATCACTGTGGGGTTTTGTGAGTTAATTTTTATATCCTCATACCATGAGTTGCCCCAGGTAGGCCAGTCATAGTATTTTGACGAAAAAAGGTTATCATGCCTACCAGGATTACCTTGGTTATGTTGCTAAAGGTGGCTTGTGTTTCACTTTCTCAACAAAACAGTGAAAGTTAGCTTGTTTAGGGTCACTGGGGCGAGGGCTTTCTTGGTTACCTAAGATCAAATAAGGGGTCTCACTGTCGGCTGCAATTATGTATGCTTATTTCGCAAAACTTGAGTACCAAACTCAGTCACCTTGAGTTCCTGCTGCTGAATCTTATTATGTTTACAAAATTGGCACTGTTGATCAGCAATTTAGGTATTTGAAGTCTGATTTATTTTAATTCCTAAACAATATTGTAAATTTTCTTTAAGTAAGGATCCAAAAATGCTTTATGCAGAGTGATTGTTGTAGTTTGTTTGACATGTTTCAGAAAATTTTATTTTTCTTTTTTGTGCAGGTGAGGGTGCTGAAAAAAATTCTTTATGTGAAAATCTGAAGACCTCAGTTCAATACATTGATACTGGAAATGAGCTATTTAATGTTTTATAAATTATGATATTAGCTCCATGTACATTACTGCATTGTATCTGCTTGGACGGGACTTAAAAGGTGGATGGGGGTTGGATCATTTAATTGTGAGAATTGCATTTTTTAATGGTAAATACATACTTGAGTTCGTGGTGCTGGATCTCATTAGGAAATTTGTCTTTTAGTTTACATTTTCTGTTGAAAAGAGTTAGGGGCGATATGAACACCAAAGAGGGAAGGGAGGTCATATAAACATTTACTGTAATTTTTGACTGGTGAATATCATGAGGAGTCTTATTAGTTTGATCTTTTTAAACTTTAAGTTGCCATCCTCCACTACCTTTGCAAGACCATTCAAGCAGGTCCCATTTCTGGCAGTACATGCAACCACCATGGAAAGCTATCTATTTATTGCCAATGTACTGTCAATTAAACATTTAAAACCCAATCCTGTGTGTTATTTGCTGGAAATGTCACTTATCATTTTCTTGAAGCCAAAAATAAACTCATCAATGCAAAAAGCAACAGGGGGAACCTGGGATGGAAGGAGCTGGGGAGAAATCAGGCTTGACGTTCATGTTTACAAGTACAACCTCTCTGTGACACTCTTCTCGAGAATATTTCTTTGTAGTTCAGTTTAAGCTTAGTGTAAAATAATTGTTGGAGCTGTCTTTGTTCACATAAGATTTATGATGGAAATTAAAAGCATAAAGTATAAAGAAAAGAATTGATTATCATTTCAAACTTAGAGGTAGTAAAGCTATTACAGTTTGTCAAGACGGATACTATTAGAAAACAAGGGGTTTGGTTATAATAAGAGATCACCTGATATTGATCTTTCTAGCTTTGTCATAACCTTCTACTGAACTCTTTGTTTTGGCAAAAAGTCATTTTGGCTTAACAAGTTGCTCCTTGTTAAGTTAACTCTTATTGCTAATGACTTAGCATAGGAAGTATCCCGGTTCATATATCCTTTCCTCTTTAATTCACTTGCTGCTTGGAACCAGATTCTGTATTTTTTAGGTCTTTCTATATGACATCCTACGCAGTTGTCTTTTACAGTCTATACAGTCTATACTGAGAAATGAAAAATAAATAGAACCCAAAGCACCAGTTTAGGATACCTCTCTTGTCAGAAGTTCAGAAGAAGAAACAGCTTTGCACTGCATGCGGACGCCCGAGGAAAGAGATCATGCTCCGATCTCATATTTCACGAATATTTTGACATGAAATGAAGCACCTTTCTGGGAAGAGGTCTGGTCCGTGTTATTCTGAATATCATCCGTTTCATCTAGGTCTCCTGTAGAGTGATTTTATATCATTTTACCATCTAAAATATCAACACGTCTGCTCGGAGCTGGTTGGCCTCGCAGAAGAAAATGTTATCTTTGACGGTTTTGTGGATAATTTAGCGCAGAAAAGTAATTCCTTGGTACATTATTTACTTTCCAACTCAGCATATGACTTGATAGTTCAAATGCCTTTGCAAGGGAGCATTTTCTCATATTTCGAGGGTTTCGAGTATCGATCAGCAAGTCCTCCACGCTATCGTCTACAAAATAATGGGTTTAAATCCACTGATCATTTTTATGCACATGTTAAATGATTCGTTTTCATCACTATTCGAACGTTTTAAACCATATCAAGATCATGTTTTAGTGTTCGTGTTGTTCATTTTTGGGTTCTCCAGATATCGCCCAAGTAACGGGTGCAAAGCTCCACTTTTCAATCCCGTTTTTAATTGAGCGATCTCAAAATTTTGCATGTTTTTGTGCCTTCTGACTTCTAGTTTTTGAACACCAAAGTATTTATGGACACAATTTTAACAGGTTATCTTATTCCTGTGATCTGTTTATCGCTTTCTTTCAAATTCTTTGAGTAATCATCGGATGAAAAACTTGTCTGGTGTCATTCTTTAGCGGCCATTGAAACTTCACGGGCCGGCTCACGAGTGACGTCATAATGGCCAAGATCATCGGGCGCGCAATCGCATGGCAACGCAAGCGAAGTTGACCTCTCCCTCCTGGGTAATATTATTCCCTTGGAAACGTAAACCTTTCCTGTGGTTCATTCAGAGATAGTAGAATTTTGCAAGTTTACGAACATTGACACTCAGAAATGAGTGGTTTACCTAGGGAAATATTGAAATGGATACAAAGCCTGGATCTGTCTCATCCCGTTAGAAACACCAGAAGGTAAAATTCAAGTTGTTTTGGCTAAAAGCAAGACGCCGTAAACAGCCTTCGTTCTGTCCTATTTCAGTAGCTATTGGTATAAACTTTACTTGTATTTACTGGGTCTACATGGCCGCATACTCCGTGTCAGGCAGTCAAAAAATTTTCGTTTTACGTCGTGTTACCATTACAGCTATTGAAAACTAACCGTAAACAGGGGACCATTCGCTGGCTAACCTTTGTGCTTTTCAGGCTAGCCAGAGTATTATTCAACAGTGTATTCAATGCTAACCAGACATGGAGTATTTTGAACGAAAGCCTAGTTTACACTTGTGACATAACGACATACGCATAACGATATACACATTGTGAACATGCTGGCATAATCAACATAACAGCTAAACAACATGAACATGACGACTTAAGGATAAGACGGATCTTTTCCTTATGTAGTTATGTCTATGTCGTCATGATGTTATGTTTCTGTTAAAACAAGTGTGAACAACACTGTCATAAAAACATAACAAACAATCAATCAAAGCGGAACAAGAATTGCCAAACCAGTCAGAGACCAGTGCTGTTTTCAAAATGGTGCAACTAGCAAAAATTAACTGGTGCAGCTCTTGAGATCAAGAAGGTTAATCCAGTTTACCTGAAATAATATTCCAGATCACCCAAACTAAGCCCTCTGACAAGGCTGTGGTATTGGCTGTGTGTTCTCCTATTATCTTGTTAAAAGATCAGATGCACCCACCCTTTTCTTCTAGCATTTTTTCCCTTTGTTTTCTTGGACGGCCACATTTTCTCATCCTCCACTTCACCTAACCATATGTCTTTATATTGTTGTTCACATTACCCACATAAGCAATAATATTTATTTCAGTGTAATTATGTCCTTATGTTACTAGTGTGAATCATGCTGAAGTGTGATACTCTATGTCCAGTTAGCCTGAATGGCACTCTGGTTAACTTGAGTGTTGTCCCAGTTGGTCTGTTTGCAATCAATTTTCAATAATTGTATTTGTAGCACAATAAATACATAGTTGTAATTTTAGGAAAATTTTCTGACTGCTGAACACAGAGTACTTTAAAAACACTGTCAGGCTTAGTGCTAGATGTGTAGACACAAAAATTAATGCTTTGTCTTTTTCGTTATAAGGGATTTTTCAAATGGATATTTGGTGGCAGAGATTTTCTCTTGGTATTATCCACAAGAAATTGAAATGCACTCCTATGACAATGGAACTTCATTGCCAAGCAGACAAGGGAACTGGTCTCAGCTACAAAGGGTAATATTTATTATGCTTAAATCTAAAAAAGGGCACTGTAAATTTTACAGAAGGTACTCTATTGAGGGTTACAGTAAAGAACTGCACCTGGCAAATTGACCTGCTGTGAGGCTGATTTTGCTTCCCTGGTTTGACCATCAGGGGTGGCGAATGGTAAATGCAAGACTTTACAAGCCGGCAAGACAAGCGTTTTTCTTTGCAAGCCCGAGACATTTTGACTTTTTGGATTGCGAGACCGAGACTTCAAAGTGTTTTGAGTGCGAGCGCAAGACATTTAGACTCTTAAAATTCAAGCCCCAGATTTAGTTGAGAGGTAGAATGAGCTTGCACAGCCTTAAGCCAGCTTCTTGGAACTGACTGGAACTGGAAATTCATTTATGACACACTACGTGATGATATCCTAAAGAAAAGTAACTGTTTTTCTGTCACCAAAATGGACAATGTGGCAGGTTTTGTAGCTTTTTGTGGAATTAAGACAGTTAGGAGAAGTTAGGATTAATTTTTTCTCGGAAAATTTGTAAGTTGCTTCATTGAAATTCCATATCAAGTGAAGAGAAGATGTCATTTATAAAAACAGATAAAGGAATGAATTGGGACTTCGAGACCCTTAGCCTTACAAAAAATCGTGACTCTGAGACAGCTTCATAGAAAAATCGAGACTACGAGACACACATAACCACTAAAAACCGAGACTGCAAGACCCATGAAATTAGACCAAAATTTTATGAGACCCAGATCTTTTGAAGGACCATTCGCCACCCCTACCATCTGGAAGAAATTTTTCTTGTGAAGAAGTTCACTTCAACAAGTTTTGCCCACCTGCTGAAAAGTGAAATGAACCCCCTGCTCTATCTTCAATATACTACTGAAAAATCTATTTTCTATTTCAGGATTTTTATGGTCTTGTTAAAGTAACGAACATCTCCATTGATTTTCTGACAGTAACTCTTGATGTAATTTTATTATTAGTTTTTTCAGCGGCATGAATTTGACATTCCCAAAGAAGTGATAGAAGGAACTATTCACTGCAAGCCCAATGCAGCAGCTCTGTTAATGGAAAAGATATATTTTCTTTTGACAAATAGGAAGTAAGTACATGTATTAACTTAATTATTTAGCTTTTCTGACAAGGAAAAGAAGATATAGTGTGGTGATTGAGATTCTGGAGTATATTGCACTTGAGTGTTACCATCCAGGAGAACACCTTAGTGATGGTAAAGTAACATCATCAGCCAATGCATTTTTTAGCGTCGGTAGTTTGATGGCCAATGCGTTGGCCAACGTACTGGCTGCCATGTTGATGGGATCGGATTCTTTACCTTTTATGATTACACTGATCACCTTTGGAATAGCCTTTGGAATAACTGAGAAATGCTTCACAAGAGTGCAGTACACATTTTTCCTGCTTCTCTCGAGTTAAAGCACATTAAGTAGAAGTTTGGGATACAGGAAAATTATTATGTGGAAGCACATTCAAGCAGTCTGTAAGTTTGTCTGCAGCTATTCTCAGCCGTCAAACTTTCCCGAAATTGTATTGATCAACAGAAAAGTGAAAAAGATATTTCTTTCTGAAAATACTGCAAGGAAAAGATAGGAAATTCACTTGTTAAACTAAGAGTTATCAAAACCTTTTTTTTTGGCACGCAAGTCAATTGACACATAAATAGACCTTGCACAATCTTGCTAATATTTTCAAATGGCTTTTGTAAAATTAAATGTGGGAAATGTACATACTGGCTTTTTGGTTAAAGTTTACTCTTTCGTCATGAATATAGAATCAAGAGTTCACCAGCAGAAGAA
This sequence comes from Orbicella faveolata, assembly GCF_042242905.1. Classification (NCBI taxonomy): domain Eukaryota; kingdom Metazoa; phylum Cnidaria; class Anthozoa; order Scleractinia; family Merulinidae; genus Orbicella; species Orbicella faveolata. Next base: position 29,945,673 of record NW_028301564.1, on the reverse strand, counting down.
GAGTATAACTTTACAGATAGTAACTACCAAGAACAACTTCCAGCTCATGCAAGGTCAACAGCTTCAATGGTAAATAACTTGCTGGTTAATTGTCCCCAAAGAGAATGCAATGATTGATGTAAAACAGTTGTCTGAGCTAGTACAGTTATCTATACCCAGACCTAGCTGACTGAGATGGTTAGAATTTATCTGGTTTCGATGCTAGTATCAAGCTCTTATGACTCCCACGCCACCACATGCAAAGCAACAAAACGACTCCACAAGAATCAGATTTTTCAAAAGTGAACATTTTTTCAGTTGAATGTTTCTTATGAAAGATCCAAGCAGGACTTGACACTCAGATATGTTCAATTATCAATTATTGTTATGCAAAAACAAAAATAGGTCATGTTAATATTTCCTGTTTTGTGGAAACATACTTGTAGTAATTGTCAAGCTAAGTTAAATCATAAATAAAAGCAATCTTAATTCCTTGATTATAACATCTACAATTTTTTTTAGGCCATCAAAAACAATATTGCAAATACTGAGTTGTCAACAGATCCTGATCGTATTCTTTGTCGACAAAAGGTGAGAACAACATAATTCTCTGCTCCACACTAGTTAAAGATGAAAGTTATTGCAGACTCCTAAATTATATACCTTGTCTGTATGATAATAATGATCAGTTGACTCCAAAAGATGTGTAATCCCTCACCTAATTTAACCCTTCATTTGATCAATGTTGAACTTATTCTTGCAAAATATATCATTTAGTAGAATCTGGGATTCTAACAACGCTGTTTGTTTTTCAGGCTCAAGCTATCATAAATGTCCATTTAGAGCATAGAAGACAGGAACGAGTCGAAGACCCACGTGAGTAGAAGAAATGCTATATACCTACAGCTTTTTATGAATTCAAATCAACCTTTTAACCTTGAATGATACATACAGTGCCTCTAGAAAGCAGTTATCTGGAAATGTCTATTTGAGCAATGGACAGAAAATCAAGCAAACTTCCTTGGATCAGAAATCATCTAAGCTAACTTAAAACCAGATCAGCATGGACTTGATAATAATAATAATGATAATGATAATGATAATGATAATGATAATGATAATTAAATAAATAGTAATAAAGTTTTTTGGACACATTTAGAAAACTCAATGCACTTACATTACATATATATGAGAAAATGTTTTTCTTTTGTCAAGTAAATGCAGTCACTTATTTTTATTGGAAAAATTATATAGACTGTCCCAGTATGCATCCACTGTCTCTACAAATTGGATTAATAACCCTCACATTCACAAGGTGGAAATTTTCTTAATACACTAATGGTATCCTGGTTAGAATGAAAGGTATCATTTATTTAATTTGTAACATAATGAAGTTACAAGCACCGGTATATTTAGGTGAATATTTCCAAATTTTGTGAAGCTTAATATAGGTTTACCCTGTGAGCAGAGTAATGTGGGATTTCTTTCTGCAGCTGTTTTAATGACTGCTTGTAACATAATGTTTCTGTATTGTAGAATTTCCAGAAAATATCCATTACTACCCCCCCCCCCTTCTCCCAAAGAAGGTTTTGGAATTTCTCGGGGGGGTGGGGGGTCTGTAAGGCCAAAAAATTTGAAGAAATGCATGAAGTTTAATTGGAATTTCCAGAGGGACTGGGTCTTAGAAAAATCCCTTCTGTGGGGGAGGTATCGATGTTTTTTGGAACTACATGAACACATTGGCAATAAGCGTTTACAAAAAAATGTCTTTTACTTTAAATAGAGTTTAATTAAGCTTTTCATGCTGCAAACAAGGAATGTCTTGTGCCTATTCAAATAATAATCAGCTTTTCTATGTGAAGAAAAAGAAATCAAAACAAAAAACCACTGTCCTTGTGATTGCCAAATTCCAGTGTCAAGTAGAGCTAGTGGCAGAGAGTGGGTCTGTGGTGTATGTATTAAGTAATTTGTTGTTTGTTTAAACTGCAGATCGTTTTGGTATTCGACCAACTCTTGGTCAGTTATGTCCCAGGAAAGTTCCTCCACCAAACTACAATGAACCTTTACAAAGACATCAAAGAGATACAGCAGGGCAAAATGGTTAGTACTTAGATGTGTTAGATTACAAGACCTGACAGGTCTGTGATGAATGTAAGTAGTTGCTAGTTTACATGATCACTTTCAATCAATCAAGATACAATGACCCATTCAAAAGAACTTTGTTTTGAACTACATGTAAGTCAGTCCCTATGCTCTGTAGCTCGTTTTTACCTGAAACAAGAAAATATGAAAAGTATTGCTATGGTCAAACTTAGGCAAACTAAATATGAGGGGAAGGAAATATGAGGGGAGGTGTAGAAATGAACCAAAGCTTGCAACAAATGGCCAAGAAATCATTTTCTAAGGTTACCAGTTGTTTAGCCCCCAAGTCGATTAGCCCCTAGCCGGTTAGCCTTAACCAGAAGTCGATAAGCCCTCATATTGATGCTTAAAGAATGCACACTGTGTTTTCAACTTCTGGTTGGGGCCTAAACAGTTAGGGGCTAATCAACTTGGGGGCTAAACAACCAATTACCTTTTTAAGAGTTGAGAGTTAGGAGATCTGATGCAAATCTAACAAACCATATTTATCTTTTAGATAAAGGCACTGAAAATAGCCAACCAGCTAAATACACAGAAATACAAGTGAACCAGCTCACAGACACCAGTGAAGGTTTCCTTCCTCCGATCCACAGTGCTGGAATGTACTCAGTTGTGCATTGATGAAAACATTGATTACACTCTGGCCATTGTAAATTAAAGATATTTATATGATAGAGGTTAATGTTGCTTCAAAACGCTAGAAAGAATCATGTTTGTGACTGCATTGAATCAGTATACAAGCAGTGGAACTGAGAATTAGATTCAAACTGGACAGTTTTATACAATTAACATTCATAGCTTTCAGGTGTCATAAATACTGTTCAGCATTTCTGTTGTATATACCTCTATATAGTGATGTGTTTCTGCCTCTGTTCAAGATTAGATGAAATGAAGTGATTAGATTATGTGAAGTGTTACCAGTTTACCTTGTGTGCTTTTACCATAATGTCCATGAAACAAAGTTACTGGAAAGCAATTGTTTTCCTTTTTCATATTGTCTTGTGATTAAAAGTTGAACAATGCTACGTGGCGAATCAAACTCACTGAATCTTCAATAGTAACATAATTAGCGTTATAATAAATTGACTCTAAATAATAATTTTGCTATTTTACTATTAGTCAAGAGCAGTTTTCATTGGTTTTATATCAACTACGCTACACGACTGGCTTAAAAAACTCGCGCCACTTTTTCATCCAATCAGAAGTGAAACCAAAACCAATCGTGACTTTTTCGCACGCGTTTTCCCGCGCTTTGCGTCAGCTACATGTAATTCCTTCAAGTTTTGTTTGGTTCACTTTATTGTCCGTGCCCTTCGTGATTGTATTGGCTGGAGTGATTTAATACTCTGCTTGTGGTTTCACGACACTCACTTGAAAACAGCTCAGTGTCATTTAACAAGGATTGTTTTGCAACACGAATATTTGAATCTCAGAATCCGTGGACGTGATAGCTCGACTGCTCTCATTTTCTTCCGGCGCTTTTCGACTCCTTTTCGGCAGGCCACACGTTTTCTTAATCCTTTCTTCTTGAGCAGCCCTCAAACAAATAAATTTGGCACCCAGATTTTTTGTTCAATTCTGTAGTAAACCTTTTGGTGGTGGTGGTGGTGAGTAGCTATAAGGAAGAAACTTGTCTTTAAAGTTTCAAACAGCATGTTAGACTTCGTAACTTCTTTTGCTGAAAATTTGGCCCAGTCAAGATTATTTTTTTCTGTATGCAATATTGGGGTACATCAAATACCGGGAGCAAGGGAAACCGAACGTCGGTGAAAACCACCTGGGGAAATCTCGTCGAAGAAAAGTCTCCTGGAGAGCAAAGAAAGGGACCGTTCAGTGAGCCCAAAGAAAATTGTTACGAGCAGCTGTGTGTTAGATGATCGTCAATAAATGGATATGGCGTTCTCCATTGTTGAAACGAAGGATCTGGGAAAATGACAGTGCAATGTTTGGTTTAGTATAGAAGCCCTTTTTGGTTTCATTCGAGGGCCAAGGAATTCCATGGTTGGCATGTCATTTTGATCAAGTAGTCCAGTTTTCGGTTAATGTCGTGTTTATTTCTGCGCCGTAGACATGCATTGCAGTAGGATATCAGATGTCACCGACTGAACTTCACTGGGTCTGTACAGCTGTACAGCACCGAGCCGGGCCGCGGCTATTTGATATCTTGATGGTACAAAACCAGGTCAAGGGAGAACGTGTCGAATTCCTTTCCTTACCCACTGCACAGGAACATTGATTAAGTTACTTGCGCTTGCTTTGCCGGTTAGTTCCCGGGTCTCTGGTTATGCATGCGTCAACTATAGTTCTCAGGTTGAGGGGAGCTGCCTGATCATAGAGTCCCGCACTCCCCCGAAGTACAACGGAGTTTAGGAACAAGACAGCTATATTTCGCTTGCTTTGTGAGAAATGTTTCCAGTCAGTTGGAACATCAATTTTATTAAAAATGCAAAGGAAATACATTAAAAGTATGTCATTGCGAGGATCAGAATCCTTTTCCCATTAAACTCTCTTACGTATTCTAGGATTTGTACGAGAATAACCAAAAAGTCTGTATCTTCAGGTATTAAAAAAAGAACATTATTTAAGCTATTCTTACCAGAGATTACGAAAATAAAGTTTTGTAAATAAGTAAAAAATTTGTTTCCAAAACTATACTATGTTAGCCAACAAAGCACAAACTGTTGATTCAGCGCAACTTTACTGTAATAGTTTTATCATAGCATGTTGTCTTACTGATTGTCCTAGATTTTACTTTGATGGGCCTGATTTATGATTTCAAGTCATTTTACAACACGCAGAATTATATTCTGATCAATAAAAACAGACAAATTCTGCACGGCAGAATAATACCGAGAATTTTTTTTCACCATAACAAGTAACGAACTCAAAACTTAACTTTTGTTCTAACGCACAAAAATTTTCTTTTAACTATTTTGGCGGCGTACAAATAAGTGAAATTTTACGCTCAGAAACCTTTTTTTTTTTGCATTTTAAAACCAATTCTCATCTTAATGTTTCGTCCCTTCGATTTAAAATTCAAAATGTTGTGACATGACTTCAAATTATATGACACGGCCCCATTTTGATGACAATAAAACTTTTAATACCATCTCCTACAATATTAGATTATTACAGAAAACATTTCGAATTCTTAGTCTATATGGAAAATAAAACTCTTTTAAATGCAATTCACGAAGAGTCACCAAGGGTAAAATGCGATCATTTGGTCGGTTCGCTCAAGCAAGATATTCGCTTTAGTTTGTCATCCTTGTTTATGTGGAGAAAAGATTGAAAGCATGACATTTCATGCGGAATGTGTAGGTGTAACATACGGTGCCAAGAGGCAATTTTTTTAAAGAGAAGGAAAACAGTACAGTGAATTCCCGATTTCTCGAACCCTTTATTTTTTTAACCTCCAGATAACTCGAACCAAAAGTCGTTTCTCTCAACTCAGTAGAACACTGCAATTTCACTTCCGATTCTCGAACTACCCGGTGTTTCAAACCAATTTTCGTTTCCCTTGGAGGATCGAAAGACCGGAATTCCTTGACA